>NC_088351.1:21300000-21590000 GCF_036884655.1 Musa acuminata AAA Group | reverse complement strand
ATTAAAAAACCTATTATAGGCTATCATATCCCCATCAAAGACTATCACGACATATTATATAATCATATCAAAAATAAAATACATAATTTATTTTATATCTATATAAATTATGTGAATAAATAATTTACATATATAATCAAATGTCAATTAATAAATATGCTAATATAAATACTTACAATTCATTAAAAATGAAAGGATGATAAATAATTACACATATTAAATAAATTTATATATGCCAACACAAAAATAGAAACCTTCTTAAAAAACTTTATATCAAATATTTAAGAGGCACCGCAATATACATCAGCTGCAACTTATAACATAATAGTGGATGATTTTTAACAATAAAAAGTTGGCCAAGCATTGCCAACATGTAGAGTCATCAAACCAACAAAATATTAAAAAAATAATTTAACATGAATAAGAATCATGATAATCAATGTGAAACCAAGAGAAACAAACATATGCATCGTAGTTGGAATATTGCTGCTCATTTGTAACGTACAAATAAATAATGAGAAGTGGAAGAAAAGAAGCAACGGCATGGATAAGGCACTGAAAACGGACAAGAATCCCTAAGTGAATACATTGCAATGTTCGAGACCATTATTGCATCTCCATATTTCCAAATAGCGAGCAGACAAGAATCCCGAAGTGATTGAATTAATGAGATTTCAACAGTCGCATCCATGGAAAGCAACTGATCAAGAAAGCACTAATTTTCTCATCAAATATAAAAGAAAAATAAAAGATAACATGTAATTTAATCGAATCAAACTGGATTCATCATTCCTTAGATTGTTGGGATAAAAACTCAATAATAAAATTAAATCTGATTTTATTAATTTATAAAAAATAAAATTAAAAATCATTCGAAATCACATTAACGCTAACCTAAGAAATGATTCTAGCTGTTCATATAAGATTGTGGTTGTATCCATTCCCAAAAATAAGACCGAGAACATAATCGAGCATGAAAGAAGATTTTTTCCCTTATGAAACCAAGTGATTGACAGAGTTAGATTTTTAACCGCTAGGAAAATAATAATAAACATGATGGGCTATGTGTAATTATAGCAAATAAATATCATCAAAATATCAAATAAATAAAGAATAGGAACAAAGATAATTAAAAAATAATAATAGATAAAAATAAAGAAACACATAAATTAATATATAATAAAAAAATAAGATTTCTATTTTAAAAATAAAATCTCTAACAACATATAGTTCAAATTCACCAGGTTGATCAATCAATTTGCTTATATATACAAAGGGTAAGTGATCATGAGGAATTTTGATTCCAAAACTTTGTGATAATTTAATAAATTTTTTACTAGCTAAGTTAGATAGTTCATTCGATAATAATTAATATTAAAGTGAATCTATTGCTAAGTAAAATTAGGAATTCCATATTAACCTTTCCCAAAACTTAAGTTCATACTCACACCGAAATTTTTAGTTTTCCTAAGATGCTTTGACTTAGATAGTTAAAAAAAATTAATTTTCTTTTATGGAGAAGGAAATATAGTGACTAATTGATCATCCAACCGTGTTAATAGAATTCAACAAGGGGATTGACCCTCGTATATATCAATTGTTTTTATTGCGCTTGGATTATGAGGCCAATATTTGTATTCAATTTCAGAAGTAATAATATATAGTTTTTCTTGGAGAACAAAGACAAAGAAAAAAGAAAAAAAAAATAAAAAAAAAAAGGGGAAAGCAAAGTCCAACTTGGTTGTGGTCGTCCACGGCCAGCAAAGCCTTCAAAAGCCTTTCACCGACTTTTGACCGCTGGCAGCCATGGGGAAGGCCAAGTCAAAGAGGCATCCTTTTTCCAAGTCATGCACAACTGCATCCGACTTGCCGTAAGGCTTTCGTGAAACCCTAATCATTATCTCCCCCTCACCTTTGACTTCGAAGCAACACCAACTAATTAAGGCTTACACGTAGCCGTTTGTTCTCCTTCTCCACCGATACCGCGTGGATCGAGTCGCCGTCACGTATACAAGCACGTATAAACACTTGGTGGCCACGGCCTAGTCCGTCGGCGTGCGGCGCGTCCCCACCGGTTTGCGTTGAGCCACCTCCGAGGACGACGGTACACCAACCCAGCTGCGGCCGCGGCGTCCCCTCGGCAGCTTCTCGGTTGCTTTCTGCTCCACGTAGTAACACCACCGCATGAATGTTCTGACAGTCTCCCATCTTTGTTTCTATTCTCTCTTTTACCCTCAACTTTCTTAATGATCAGTACTTCTTGACTTCTCAAATCACAACAATCGTTTGTTCTTTAAAAGAAAAAAGATCATATAAATAAATGTAATACATTCAAGAAATATATAATATATTGGGGATGGAGGAGCATATTAAAAATATAATATTATAATATAATATAATTGAAATAAAATTTTTAAATAATAAAACCAAAGTAGTATTTTGTAAGAGATAAAACAAACAATACTTATAACATATTCCAATAAATTCCTGATTTAAGGTTCTATTCCATAGTAACTACCTTATTATCATCTTATTCATAATGAAGTTAGGTATAGGAACAAATTTTCTATAATAATAACTTCTTATATCATGATATGACTAACTAGAATATGGATAGAATTACTTAAAACCTAGATCACCTCATTATGTTAGAAGGAATAAAAGCGACTAAATGAATATATATATCAATTTGTTAATGAAAAAAAGTAGCTACCTAAGGTATACTTAATAGTTAATTCTCAATACTTCTTGTTAATTCAAAATTATATATATCACATAAAATAAATATATTTCTGAAATAAAAGTGACATAACAAAAATATATTTCACTTGCTCTTTAGTACTTTAGTGTTATATTTTCACTTATTATAAGTTTTCGAATGAAATGATAGCGTGTTTGTATATGCTTCACTCTTCCATGAAAATTTTGACTTTATTGTTAGAAAATATTTCAGTTTTCTCATTTTATTTTTGATGAAGGTCTCTAAAAAAACAATTAGGATCGTAAAGACATGGGGAGGGGTGAATTAGTGCTTTCGGAATAAAATTTTGATTTAAAAAATTTTGATTGAGAAATATGCATCGAAAATGGGTTTAACTTAGAATGTAAGGATAGTGAACAACTAAATCAATTAGTAATAGTATGAAAAAATATAAAGAGAAATGCAAACTAGATTTATAGTGGTTCGGTCATCCCGATTTATGTCCACTCCCAATTCCTCTTCCCTCGAGGTACTACCGACCTTCTTTTCAATGGGCAAAAATCAACAACTCTTATTACAACTCTTTCTCTTTTTCACATCTCTTTTAAAAGAAAACTACACACCTTCTTATTATGACTTTTAAACTTAAGAAGGAAGAAACTTAATACTTTTCAAGAGAATTTACATGCTTCAAATTATAAGTTTTTATACTTTTACCAAGCAAATATAAGTGAGGTATTTATGGAACCTAAATGACTTTAAAAATATAGCCAAAAATTTAAATCTTTGGGTTTTTGGGGTATTAGTGGTACTACTACCTATGCCGAGTGGTACTACCATTGTATAGAGCTTGGGAATTTGGGCTCTGATGGTACCACCACCTACTTAGGTAGTATTACTACCATTGCCCTAGGTGGTACTACTATTGACACTGGTGGTATTATCATTAGGATTCCCAGAAAGCATAATCCGCTCTTTCCAACTCTCAAGTAGTACCATCACTTAGGCCCGATGGTATCACTACCCAACCCAACCCCAAGTCAATGAATTGGCCTTTCAACAAGCCCAATATAGCCTTGGTTCAGGCCCAATAGACTTCTAATTAAGTTAGCATAGTTACGGGTCAAAGCTAACTCAATTAGACTCCAAGCCAGTTCAATTAAGATTTAACCACTTATGAAGCCTTCAGCACGTTGTTCGGTATGTCATATGCCCATTCGACACTTCGTCCTAATCTCCGATGCATCATCCTTTCATTCATCATATTACTTGATTTATTGATATGTTGACCTCCCACAATATCTAATCATCTTGGTGTAATATCTGATTTTTTTGGCCCGATGCTTGAACTCATGGCACGAAGTCCATCCTTCGGTATGTCGACCAATCCTTCAGCTTGACGTCCAATCTTTGACATGATACTTTCGAACCTATTGTTAGATTCTCCTACTTCAACAATTTGCCTTTCGATGGTTCAAGTCCATGATCAAAGTTTCTCCTGTCATTTATCTCAAATACTTATTAGTCCATAAACTCATCAATTGATTTTATTATCAAAATCCGAGATTCAACAAATTTTTCATTTTTTATGATGACAACTAATTGATAATGGAGTTTTAACTAAACTTCCCCTATTTATATGTTATTTTGAAATGAACTCGAATTCGAAAAATGATAACCTTTCAATGCTACTCTTTGAATTCAAGTCGAAATAATTTTTAATAAAAATCATAGTGACATTCATCGCAAAGATCATATGTATAATTTTAGATTTCATTAAAAAGATCAAAATGATCATAGTGGCTTTCATTGCAAAGGTCATTACAAGAATCATATGCATCATATCCATAGTCAAAATGTTAAAATAGTTACACATCTCAAACAAATATCATAAGTTAATGTTATCAAAATAGTTGCACATCTTTAAACAAATATCATAAATTACCATTACTCCTCCCCCATGTCATCAACAAAAAAAAAAAGGAGAAATGTGCAATCTACTAGTCTCTCCCCCTTTGTCATCATGAAACAGAAGAGAAGGATATAATGGTATCATGGTGCTACTTCTCCTTGTTTACATTAATGTGCCAATTGTAAAACTTTTTTAAGATCACAACATGAAGGCTATTAATATCAAAGATAAATTCAAGCTACGAGAGGTCAATTGATGATGGTGTATTATAAGTCATGAATACAAATGAGTTATATGAAATCAATAAATCTTAAGTTATGAATACTGAAAGATTATGATTTATTTTGATAAATATCTTCTTAATAAATAGCATAAAGAAAGAATCATACAAGATCAAATAGTAAAAGATATTGATTCATACAAAAGAAATCTTAAGTCATGAATACCGAGAAATCAAGAGAAAGATCATGATTCATTTAGATAAATCGCCTCTTTAGTAAATAAAAAAAGAAAAAGAATCATAGAAGATTAAATAGTAAAAGATCTTGATTCATACAAAAGAAATCTCAAGTCATGAATACCGAGAAATCAAGAGAAAGATCATGATTCATTTGGATAAATATCCTCTTTAGCAAATAGCAAAAAGAAAAATCATGGGAGATCAAATAGTAAGAGATCTTGATTCATACAAAAGAAATCTTAAGTCATGAATATCTAGAAATCATGATAATAATCCAATTGAATAAATCTCCTCTTTTAAAAAAAAAAATCATATCAGAAGAATTCATGCATGTGAAGGATTTAACATGCCTAATTCTCTTCAAATAAAATCGAATTGCTCCTTGTTCAATGGTCTACTAATTGATATTTTATATCAATGAAATATAAATATATCATGATTATTAATATGATCTATAATAAAATAATATATAATATCAATGTGTTTAGTTTTAGAATATTAAATATGATTCTTTATTAAATAAATTAAACTACTATTTGTTAGGATCGTGAATAACACTAAGAGGGGGTAAATTAGTACTATCAAAAACTTTCAACGATTTTAAAACATTATGTTCGTTGAAAGTCGATATCAAAAAATTACCACCAGACCCTACTACAGATCATTGAATGGGCCAACCAGTAGGCCTAATTCAACCCTAATTCAGACTTAGTTAACCCCTAACTAAGTTAGTATGGTTACGTATAAACCTAACTCAAATTAAGATATAACTACAATGATTAAGCCTGCTAGTCTGACACAAGATGGTACCACCGCTCAATCTAGCGATACCACCGCATGACACACTGACACTGGGTGACACCATCGCTTGATAGCTTGGGAAAGTGTGTAATATCCCTCATTTTTTAAAAAAATTATAATGACTTATTTGTAAATATGAGGATTTTTTTAATAATTCTTTAGCACTAAATATTTTTTTATATATATTGAAAGTATTGTGAGGGACCAAAATGTGAATCTTATTAATTGGAGGAGATTTATGAAAGATTCATACTAAGAAAAAAATACTAAAATAAAATGGAGGACTTGTGGCATTAGCAAGGATGAGCCATTTGTATTTATTCTAAAGATGACACCTAAACCTACATGCATGCTTGCCACCTCACTATTTTAGCACGAGCCAAACCTAAGTAATTTAAGGCACAATTGAGAGAAACTTTACAAACAACGTAACTTGAGAAGAGGAGAAGGAATTGAAGGAGAAGAGAAAGAGAAAGAATTGAAGAAGAAGAAGTTTTATCTTGGCTTAAGGCTTTGTATCAAATCCCCCATATTTGGAAATCAAAACTTTTGAAGGCAAGTATTCTAACCCATCCTAGAGATAATTTTGATCATTGTTTTCACCTTGATTTTGAGAAAGTTGGAAGATTGTGGCTGCATGTAAGATATCTATGCCGTTTATATATCAAATGTTGAATTTGATATTTTTTAGATTTTGACCTTTCGTGTGGCCAAAACTTTTTGCACCAAATTCAGATTGAGGAAAAACCTTTTTCATATGAAAGGAGACTTATAGAGCTTTCATTTGACATAAAAATTGAAAGATTTGGAGTAAATTTACCTATCCAAACATATGAATGAAAAGACCTCATGTATTTGATAAAATAGATACTACGAATTCTAACCTTCTGTTACTAAATTGCTCATAACTCTCTAATGAAAATTCTGAACTATGAAAAATTGGGTTCTTTGAACTAGATTCATATATATTTCTTTTGACACCTAATTTGGAAATTTTGAAGTATGTGTGCCTTCTAAAACATCTATTTAAATTGATTCTATCAATTCTGCAAAACAAAGATGATCAATTCTGACCTTCTGTTACTAAATTGCTCGTAACTCTCTAGTGAAAATTCTGAATTATAAAAAACTAGGTTCTTTGAACTAGATTCGTATATCTTTCTTTTGACACCTAATTTGGAAATTTTGAAGTATGTGTGCCTTCTAAAACATCTATTTAAATTGATTCTATCAATTTTGATCAATTTTAACATTCTGTTACTAAATTGCTCATAACTCTCTAGTAAAAATTCTAAATTATACAAATCTTAGTTTTTAGAAACTAGATTCGCATATCTTTCTTTTGACACCTAATTTGGAAATTCTGAAGTATGTTTGCCTTCTGAAACATCTATTTAAATTGATTCTATCAATTCTACAAAACAGAGATGATCAATTCTGACCTTTTGTTACTAAATTGCTTATAACTCTCTAGTAAAAATTCTGAATTATGTAACCTTAGTTCTTTGGAAAATAGATTCGCATATCTTTCTTTTGACATAAATTTGAAAATTTTGAAGTATGTTTGCTTTCTGAAACATCTGTTTAAAATAATTCTATTAATTCTGCAAAACAGAGATGATCAATTCTGACCTTTACTCTATGTGTTGTAACTTCCTGTTTTTAGTTTATCTAAAAATAGATTAATACAACTTTCCAATGACACCCATTTTTAATGAATTGGAGCATGCTAGGTCACTCAAACAATTCAAGAAATGTACCATTCAAATTCTATTAGAATTGAAAACTTTGTTGGGTTTTTCCTATTCAAGTTTCATCCTATTGGAAATTTGATTTCTGCCAAATTCTTCTTCAATTGAGCTTTATATTAGTCCTTTGAAATTCTTGTATTATTCATCTTGAAATTGTTTATGTTTGAAATTTATTACGTAATATTTTGTTTGCATTTCCTTGTTTGATAAAGGCACACGCATATTTTCGTTGTACCGTATGTGCTTCCGATATGTGGCAATGTTATTGTTCATACTACTCTTTTATACTCTAGTGTCTTATGGGATATTATGAACCTTTGCCAGAAATAGTAAAGGGAGTTATGTATAGAGCCCGCGATGCTCGATCGGCCCCCATTGACTTCACTCAAACGTGGGTGGATGGAGCTCCCAGATGTGGGAGACTTATGCTTGGTGGTCATCTAGAAATGGATGAATCACATTATGTATGTGGTCCCACAACGCCCTCTATGTTTTTGATATGATATCCAAAGCTTTGCATATGAGTTTATATTTATGCTTTGGATAAAAATGGAATGCATGCTACTTCAAAAATGACATACAAGCTTGTTTTATTATTCGGTTCACTTATTATACTTTGAAGTGTTTCGTATGTCATTGTTATGCTCCCAAACTCTCTACACCTTTGATATGCACTTAAATGCTTCATGTGCCATTTGATACTTGCTGCCTAAATGTTTTTTTTGCTAATGAAATGCTCTAATTTCCTTTTTTCTATTGTTATGTCTAATGCCTATTTTCGAATGAGGCAACCCTTTGTGATTTTTTTATATCAAATGAGATGATTCTAAATGAACGCTTGTATTTCTGCTTTTATTATCTTGATACTAAGCTTGCTTGAACTTCTCCTATTGCCATGGATATGTTAGTCGCTTGCTGAACTCTTTATGCTCACTCCGTTGCTATATAAATTTTTCAGGATAGCTTGTCATGCACTGAAAATCTAGAATTGGGTTGAATAAGTGAAAGACTAGAAGACTTTTGAGCTAATCTTTGTTGGATGATAGGTTTTTGTTATATAGTATACTTTACTTCTAATGTAATGTTAAGGATGTGTTGATACTTATGTTTTGTAAAAGTTTAATGGACCGCTCATGTTTATGGAATGATAAGTTTATGTTGTACAAGGATAAGAACTCATGATAAATAATTATCTTTTTGTGATTGTATATATTTCTATGATTATGGATTTGTGTTGTGGTTGATGCTTAGTTGAGTTGCCTTTGGATTTTGTGAATCTCTGAGTGAAGTGGATTATGATTTATGTAACGTACAGGTTTATAAATTATTAATATTGATTTTCAATGATTCTTAGTATCCTCAAATTATTAGATTAGATCCTGGATTGAATTGATGATGAATTATAATATTATTGATTTTAGACAAGGTCACACCTCCTAAATGTGATAATTCGGGGGGCGTGACAGAGTTGGTATCAGAGCATGGTTTGAGGATCACTGAAATATTAGTTATATTGACGTGCAAAATATATTAAGGTCTAGTGAAATATAGTGATTGGTAGAAATTTTCTTTGATGTCTTTTAGGAATCTAGGAGGACGAGGACATTTGATTCTCCTACTTCATCTGGTTTTGATTAATTAAGTGAGATGAAAGGGGTGATTGGGGATATTGAATCATAGTCGCGCAGTAGAAGCATGGTGCACCTAATCCATTGGTGGTAGAAAAATGGATGATGCAAATGGAAAAGATATTTGATATACAAAATTGTTCCGATGATCAAAAGATTTCTTTTGTCACCTTATATTGGAAGTAGAGACTGATTATTAATGGGAACAATGTAAAGAATTTTTGGAGATCAGTGGCAAGAATGACAAGGACAAGTTTACCGATAAAAATATAATTGAAAATGAATCAAAATGTGATAAAAAGAGGGTTAAGACATTTGGATTTGAAAAGAAAAGTCACCATAAAAGACTCAATAATGTTGATGGCCTCTATCCACGTGCAAACTGATCTCATTCAACAAATTAAAGAAGGACAACTACGAGATCCACATTTAATATATATGAGGAATGAAGTTGAATTTTTAACTTTCAGATAATGGCCTATTGAGATTTGGGGATAGAATATGTGTTCCAAATGACCTAGATATTAAGAACCAAATCTTGAACGAAGGTTACAATTCAAAGTATACCATGCATCCTGGTAGCATGAAAATGTATAGAGATCTTGAAAATTGGTGGAAAGGTATGAAGAAGGAGATTGCAATATACGTTTCAAGGTGTTTGACATGTCAGCAAATCAAAGCAAAACACCAGAGACCTGGAGGTTTATTACAGCCCTTAGATATTCCTGAATGAAAATGGGAATGCATTACTATATACTTTATTTCAGGACTTCCTAGAACCTCTAGAAAGCATGATGCTATTTGGGTCATTGTTGATAGGTTAACCAAATCTGTACATTTCTTACCAATCAATATGACTTATTCTCTTGATAGGCTTGTAGATTTGTATGTTGATGAAATAGTAAGACTTCATGGTGTCCCAAAGGAGATCATCTCAGATAGAGACTTTATATTTCTTTCTAGATTATGGAGGAGATTACAAGATTCTATGAGCACCAATGTAAAGTTTAGCACTGCCTATCACCCTTAGACTGATGGTCAATCTGAAAAAACAATTCAAGTACTTGAGGATTTGCTTAAAGCCTATGTTATGGATTGGAGAGGTGAATAAGATAAAGATATTTCTCTTATTGAGTTCACTTACAATAATAGTTATCATTCGAGCATTCAGATGGCTCCTTATAAAGCATTGTATGTGTTGAATCTCGGATTTTGATGATGAAGTCAATTGTCAATTGTTGTCTAATATATGTGTTGAGATAAGTGTGCAGGATTAACTACGATGAAAGTAAGACATGCAGCAGGAGTTGCGCCGGAGTCATGACAATGATCACGTTGGGAGTTCGAGAGCTCGACGGAAGTTCGGACAATCGTCGGAGGTTCTGCGGGAACAAATCCGAGAAGTCCAGAAGCTTGCCAAAGGAGCTCGTCGGAACTTGCCAAGTGGATCGTCGCAGTCCAGGAGTTTGCCGGAAGTCCGCAGGAGCATCACCGAGGGTTCATCGGATGATCGACGGAAGTTCGCCGGAAACTCACCGGAAGAAGCGAGTGACGCACCGAAGCAAGCTGCAGAACATGTCTTAGGAAATAATCGTAGTTAGCACTTTGATTAAGTTAGAAATGGGAGGTGATCCCATTAGCTTAATCCAGGGGCAATTGGGCCCCTGAAAAAACTCAAATTGGGTCGAATGGTTCAGCCCATTCGGACCCAGGTTGTTGCGGGAGGTGCAACCGCCCAGGCAGGGAGGTAGCACCGCCCAGGCTATGTCTCCCAGCGAGACTGGGAGGTGCAACTGCTCCAGCCAAGAGGTGGCACCGCCCCGGGCTTAGTCTCCGAGCGAGACTGGGCGGTGCAACCTCCTCTGTCAGGAGGTAGCACCGCCAGAGCTCAAGTTTCGAGCTCTGCCAGGCGGTGCAACCTCTCCAATCAGGTGGTGCAACCGCTTGAGCTCGGTCTTCGAGCTCTGGCAAAGAGGTGCAACCGCCCCTGATAGAGGTGGCACCGCCTAGAGGCTCAGTCTTCGAGCTCTGCCAGGAGGTGCAACCGCCTGATCCCGGAATTCCGAGATTTGATCGTTTTGAGCTCCAAATTTGAACTGGGTTGGGGCCTATAAATACCCCACTCATTCAGCACTGAAGAGATACAGACCTACACCGAATTCTTGATCTTTTCTGTGATTCTAAGAGCTCAAATTTGTGTAAAGTCCAAAAGTTCTCCTCTTTCTGTTCTTCAAGTCTTGAGTTGTAAAGAGAGGAGAAAAAGGTTCTGTAAGGGTTGTCTCCTGAGCCCGTCAAAAGGAGTGAAATTGTAAAAGGGCAGTTGACCTTCACCTATTGAAGGAAGGCCTCTAGTTGACGTCGGTGACCTCATCGGTAGAGGAAGCCAAAAGTGGAGTAGGTCAAGACTAACCGAACCACTCTAAATCTCTGGTTTGCTTTTATTTTGAGCACTTTATCATTACTGTAAACCTCCTACATATCTACTGCTCTCTGCGCTTTTACGAACAAGTTTCTAAGTTCTGATCTTTTCGAATCTGCATTCAGACGTAAATCGGTGTTTTCGTACGATCTTTACATTGCAGTTTACATTTACGTTTTGATTCTATTTATAACTGTAAACTGTCTTCTGTGCTTTTACGAACGAGTTTCTTTGCAGTTTACGTTTACGTTTTGATTCCATTTATAACTACAAACTGCCTTCTGCGCTTTTACGAACGAGTGTTTGAGTTCGGATCTTTCCGAATCTGAGCTTAGACGCAATCTGCGCTTAGACGCAAACTGCACTTAGAGGCAAACTATGCTTAGACGCAATCTGAGCTTAGACGCAAACTGCGCTTAGACGCAATCTGAGCTTAGACGCAAACTGCGCTTAGATGCAAACTGCGCTTAGACGTAATCTGCATTTAGACGTAAACTACGCTTAGACGCAAACTCTGTAAACTACGCTTAGACGCAAACTGTGTTTAGACGTAAACTGCACTTAATCATAAGTAATCTTAGAATCGGCTTTTGCATCAAAATAGTTTTTATCGAACGAACGCAGCTTTCGTTTTTAATCGCTGAAAGATTTCCGCTGCACTAATTTACCCCCCCCTCTTAGTGCTCTCGATCCTAACAATTGGTATCAGAGCCCGGTTAACTCTCAAACGGATTAAAACCCAAGAGAGATGGCTTACGCCGGAAACCAAGAGGGCCATTCCATTACACGTCCACCCATGTTTAATGGGACGGACTACACCTATTAGAAGACCCGAATGAGGATCTTTCTTATTTCTATGGACGTTGAACTCTGGAATCTTTTCGAGAATAGTTTTTTAAAGTCTTCTCTTCCAATGATCGATTGGAACAATTCGGAGAAGAAGGCTTTCACTCTTAATGCAAAGGCTATGAATGCCTTATTTTACGTACTTGATAAAAACGAGTTTAATCGTGTTTCGATTTGTGAAACTGCATTTGATATTTGGCACACACTCGAAGTGACTCATGAAGGCACAAGTAGAGTGAAAGAGTCAAAAATCAATCTTTTGTTACACTCTTTCGAACTTTTTCGGATGAAACCGTGTGAGACTATTGGCGACATGTTTACCCGTTTCACGGATGTTGTCAACGGTCTAAAAGGACTCGGAAAAAGTTTTTCAGATTTTGAGCTCGTAAATAAGATTCTAAGATCCCTTCCTAAGAGTTGGGATCCTAAAGTCACTACTATTCAAGAGGCAAAAGATCTAAACAACTTCCCTCTTGAAGAACTAATTGGGTCATTAATGACCTACGAGATGACTTGCAAAGCTCACGAAGAGCAAGAAGACATCCTTCCAAAGAACAGGAAGGATATGACACTTAGAACTTTGGAAGATCACTTGAAAGAAAACTCAAGTGATGAGGACTGTGATGATGACTTGGCACTTCTAACAAGAAAATTTTAAAAATTCATTAAAAGAAACAAGTTTAAGAATGACACTAAAAGTAAACTTGAACCCAAGAAAGACCAAGTTATTTGCTATGAGTGCAAAAAGCCGGGACACTACAAGAGTGATTGTCGCCAAGCCAAAAAGAGAACAACAAAAAAGAAGGCGCTCAAAGCAACATGGGATGATTCAAGCGCGTTTGAAGAAGAGGAGTCTAACACCGAGCAAGTTGCTCATTACGCCTTAATGGCCATCGGAGAGGAGGTAACGAATTTATTAGATGCTGATTTATCTTTCGATGAATTATTAAATGCCTTCCATGACTTATTTGATGAATGTAAGATTATCAATAGAAAATACAAATTGCTGAAAAAGGAGCATGATAGTCTTACTTGTGATTTTGATAAGTTAAAAATTGAATATCATGATAGTTTAAATTCATGTATCAAATGTCATGATCTAGAAACTCTCCAAAAAGAAAACTCGCTACTTAAGGACACCTTGAAGAAATTCGAGGTTGGTAGCAAGTCATTGAACATGATCCTTGCAAACAAGGGTCACGTTCCAAAAAGAAGTGGAATTGGATTTGTGAGAAGTCCTCACCTAAATCCAACCACCTTTATAAAAGGCCCCATCTTACATGTTCAACACCAAGCAAAATGTAACTTTTGTTGCAAAATTGGACACAAGACGCATTATTGTCCATTCAAGAAAATTAGTCCAAACAAATTGATTTGGGTTCCTAAAGGAACCATGATAAACTCTATGCAAAATGATAAACAATGTAAATCTATCTTTGAGGCACCCAAAAGTAAATGGGTACCTAAAAATCATCCTTTCTTGTAGAAACCCACACCATCGCAAGCTAGGAGCAAGAGATGGTACCTTGATAGTGGATGCTTAAGGCATATGACCGGAGATCCATCTCAATTCTCTAAGCTCACTAGCATAGACGAAGGCTATGTCACCTTCGGAGACAACAACAAGGGTAAAATCATTGGCAAAGGAACCATAGGTATCAAATCCAACTTCTTTATTGAAGATGTTTTGTTAGTTGATGGTTTAAAACATAACCTCTTGAGCATTAGTCAATTATGTGATAAAGGATATGTTGTCAAATTCAAATCTAATGCTTTCATCATTGAAAAACCACATAAGAACATGTCTATGATTCCATTAAAACAAAATAACATATACACTATTGACATCAATGATTTATGTGATGAAATGTGTTTTGCGGTTATGAATGAGAATGCTTGGCTATGGCATAGAAGATTAGGTCATGCTAGCATGAAACTAATCACTCAAATATCATCTAGAGAACTTGTAAGAGGAATTCCTCATATCAAGTTCATCAAAGATAATGTATGTGATGCTTGCCAATTAGGTAAACAAATTAAGGGTAGTTTCAAAGCTAAGAATCCAATAAGCACCTCTAGGCCCTTACAATTGATCCATATGGACTTATTCGGACCAATCTCTACATCGAGTCTTGGAGGTAGCAAGTACGCCTTTGTCATTGTTGATGACTATAGCAGATATACATGGACCTACTTCTTAAAACAAAAAAATGAATGCTTTAAATATTTTACCAAGTTTTGTCAACTTGTTCAAAATCAGAAGGGTTCTATGATTTCGTCAATTAGAAGTGATCATGGTGGAGAATTTCAAAACCATGACTTCCAAGAATTCTGTGAACTCTCAACCATAACTTCTCTACTCCGAGAAATCCTCAACAAAATGGGGTAGTAGAAACAAAAAATCGAAAACTACAAGAAATGGCAAGAACCATGTTGAATGAACATAGCCTACCCAAATATTTTTGGGCCGAAGCCGTAAACACTGCATGCTATATTTTGAATAGAGTTCTAGTAAGACCCTTACTCACCAAAACTCCTTATGAGTTATGGAATAACAAAAAACCCAATGTCTTATATTTTAAAGTCTTTGGGTGTAAATGTTTTATCTTAAATGAAAAGGATAACTTAGGAAAATTCGATGCTAAATCTGATGAAGGAATCTTTCTTGGTTATTCTTCGGTTTCTAAAGCTTTTCATATTTTCAATAAAAGAACTTTAATTATTGAAGAATCCATCCATGTTGTTTTCAATGAGATTTCCGAAATTAGGAAAAATGATCTTGACGATGATGTTAATTTTGATTCTTTGAATTTAAACGAAACCCCGTCTCCAACTAGCAACTTGGATGCATCCACTTCTCAGATTTCCTTACCCAAGGATTGGAAGTATGTATCTGCTCATCCTAAGGAGCTAATCTTAGGAGACACATCAAAGGGGGTTCAAACATGATCTTCATTTAAAAATTTTTGTGCCAACGCCGCCTTTCTCTCCCAAATTGAACCCAAATGTGTTGATGAAGCCATGAAAGATGATTCATGGATTATCGCAATGCAAGATGAATTGAATCAATTTGAGAGAAATGAGGTGTGGATGCTTGTTCCTAGGCCAAATGACCATTTAGTTATTGGTACTAAATGGGTCTTTAGAAACAAGCAAGATGAAAATGGTATCGTGGTTAGAAACAATGCTAGATTAGTGGCCAAAGGTTTCAACCAAGAAGAAGGTATCGACTATGAAGAAACCTTCACTCCTGTGGCTCGATTAGAAGCCATAAGAATGCTCTTTGCCTACGCTAGCAGTATTAATTTTAATTTTTTTCAAATGGACGTTAAAAGCGCTTTTCTTAATGGCTTTATTTCCGAAGAAGTCTATGTTGAACAACCTCCTGGATTTGAAAATAATAGTCTCCCTAATCATGTGTTTAGATTAACTAAAGCTCTCTATGGTTTAAAATAAGCTCCAAGGGCTTGGTATGAGAGACTTAGTTCTTTTCTTATTGAAAATAATTTCATAAAAGGCAAGGTTGATACTACATTATTCATCAAGAACTTTGAAAATAATTTTCTCATTGTTCAAATTTATGTTGATGATATTATCTTTGGTTCTACGAATGAATCTCTTTGTGAATCCTTTGCTAAAACTATGAGTCTTGAATTCGAAATGAGTCTAATGGGAGAGTTAACATTCTTCTTAGGTCTACAAATCAAACAACTAAGCAATGGCATCTTTATTAGTCAAACTAAATATGCTATGAGTTTACTAAAGAAGTTTAATATGAATAACTCAAAAGCTATTAACACTCCTATGAGCACCTCCACTAAGTTAGAAATCGATGAAAGTGGAGAAAGCTTCGATCAAAATACCTATAGGGGTATGATAGGAAGTTTACTTTACCTCACTGCAACTAGACCAGACATAATGTTCAGTGTAGGACTTTGTGCTAGATTTCAATCAAACCCTAAGATATCTCATCTCAAAGCAGTTAAAAGAATACTCAGATATCTTAATGGTACTACAAATCTAGGATTATGGTACCCAAAATCAGAGAAGCTTGAGTTAATTGCTTATGCTGATGCGGACTTCGCTGGCTGTAGATTAGATAGAAAAAGCACATCAGGAACATGTCAATTCTTAGGACATGCCCTTGTTTCCTGGTCATCTAAGAAACAAAACTCGGTTGCACTATCAACAACCGAAGCTGAAAATATTGCAGCAAGTGCATGCTGTGCATAAGTTGTTTGGATGAAAAATACCTTAGAAGATTATAATGTTCATCTTAAAAATATTCCCATTAAATGTGATAACACAAGTGCAATATGCCTAACAAAAAACCCTATACAACACTCAAGAACAAAACATATTGACATCAGACATCACTTTATACGAGATCATGTTACGAATCATGATGTAATCATAGAATTCATTGATACGAAACATCAACTAGCTGATATCTTTACAAAATCTCTAAGTGAAGAACAATTTGATTTCATAAGAAGAGAATTAGGAATGTTGATGTGTTCGAATACTTAAACTAGTTAAAATTATTTTTCGGACGTTATTGATTACTATTACATGCCTTGGTATCACTTGATCAAATAACATGTTGGAAATTATGTGACAAATGTTTTTGAAAATCAGTAGCTTACTCATATCCGAATGCATGTAAGAAGTTCATCTTATTTTCGGTTTGAATGCTAAAAATAGGATTTTCCTATACACTCTTATGAAAACTTTTTGAAAAATGAGTTTCCTCCTTCAAGCAACGAACTATAACATAACAAGGAGAAGAGATATTCAAAGTATTATATGTGTCATGCCTTCCTTTATGTGCTTGATAACCTGCTGGAATCACATCTACCATGCTTTTTGATAATGCTACCATGCTTTTTGTTGATGACAAAGGGGGAGAAAAATATGAATTGATATGGTTGCTATTACTAATATTATGATTAGGCCATACCTGCTATCACTGATAATGATATGGTTGCTATTACTGATGTTGATATGGTTGCTATCACTGATACTATGATTAGGCCATACTTGCATCACCAAGAAATATATGATTGCCATATGCCCTGTATCAAGATATCAAACAAAAATTTGCATCGTACGAACTGATATCTTACCATGTGATGCAATGCTACACTTGCTAAAATATTCGAAATGTGTACATCATGTAATGATATCAAAATCTTGCTTCACAGCTTTACATGTCGATATCTTACAATATGATGAATTGCTACAATAACCATCATTCAAATTTGTTAAATTTGAAAATGTATGTCAAGCCTTGACATCATCTTCAAAGAGATACATTATGATAGGAATCATGATGGGAATATGTCTCTTGAATTTATAAAGTTTTTAAATTCGAGAAGTATGGCATATAGACAGAGGGAGTTAAGGTTAACTCCATTATCAATTGATTGTCATCATCAAAAAGGGGGAGATTGTTGAATCTCGGATTTTGATGATGAAGTCAATTGTCATTTGTTGTCTAATGTATGTGTTGAGATAAATGTGTAGGATTAACTACGATGAAAGTAAGACATGCAGCAGGAGTTGCGCCGGAGTCATGACAATGATCACGTTGGGAGTTCGAGAGCTCGACGGAAGTTTGGACAGTCATCGGAGGTTCTGCGGGAACAAATCCGAGAAGTCCAAAAGCTTGCCAAAGGAGCTCGTCGGAACTTGCCAAGTGGATCGTCGCAGTCCAGGAGTTTGCCGGAAGTCCGCAGGAGCATCACCGAGGGTTCATCGGATGATCGACGGAAGTTCACCGGAAACTCGCCGGAAGAAGCGAGTGACGCACCGAAGCAAGCTGCAGAATATGTCTTAGGAAATAATCGTAGTTAGCACTTTGATTAAGTTAGAAATGGGAGGTGATCCCATTAGCTTAATCCTGGGGCAATTGGGCCCCTGAAAAAACTCAAATTGGGTCGAATGGTTCAGCCCATTCAGACCCAGGTTGCTGTGGGAGGTGCAACCGCCCAGGCAGGGAGGTAGCACCGCCCAGGCTATGTCTCCGAGCACCGCCCAGCACTGAAGAGATACAGACCTACACCGAATTCTTGATCTTTTCTGTGATTCTAAGAGCTCAAATTTGTGTAAAGTCCAAAAGTTCTCCTCTTTCTGTTCTTCAAGTCTTGAGTTGTAAAGAGAGGAGAGAAAGGTTCTATAAGGGTTGTCTCCTGAGCCCATCAAAAGGAGTGAAACTGTAAAAGGGCAGTTGGCCTTCGCCTATTGAAGGAAGGCCTCTAGTTGACGTCGGTGACCTCGTCGGTGGAGGAAGCCAAAAGTGGAGTAGGTCAAGACTGACCGAACCACTCTAAATCTCTAGTTTGCTTTTATTTTGAGCACCTTATCATTACTGCAAACCTCCTACATAGCTACTGCTCTCTGCGCTTTTACGAACAAGTTTCTAAGTTCTGATCTTTCCGAATCTGCATTTAGACGTAAATCGGTGTTTTCGTACGATCTTTACATTGCAGTTTACATTTACGTTTTGATTCTATTTATAACTGCAAACTGTCTTCTGCGCTTTTACGAACGAGTTTCTTTGTAGTTTACGTTTACGTTTTGATTCCATTTATAACTGCAAACTGCCTTCTGCGCTTTTACGAACGAGTGTTTGAGTTCAGATCTTTCCGAATCTGAGCTTAGACGCAATCTGCGCTTAGACGCAAACTACACTTAGACGCAAACTGCGCTTAGACGCAATCTGAGCTTAGACGCAAACTGCACTTAGACGCAATATGAGCTTAGACGCAAACTGCGCTTAGATGCAAACTGCGCTTAGACGCAATCTGAGCTTAGACGCAAACTGCGCTTAGATGCAAACTGCTCTTAGACGCAATCTGCATTTATACGTAAACTACGCTTAGACGCAAATTGCATTTAGACGCAAACTGCGTAAACTGCGCTTAGACGCAAACTGTGTTTAGACATTAACTGCACTTAATCATAAGTAATCTTAGAATCGGCTTTTGCATCAAAATAGTTTTTATCGAATGAACGCAGCTTTCATTTTTAATCGCTGAAAGATTTTCGCTGCACTAATTCAACCCCCTCTTAGTGCTCTCGATCCTAACAGTATGGGCGAAAGTGCAGAACACCTATATGTTGGGAGGAAGTTGGTGATAGAAAGTTGTTAGCACCAGATAAAGTACAAGAGACTACAGAAAAGATTCAGGTTATCATAAAAAGGCTAAAGGTTTCTCAGAGTTACCAAAAGAGCTATGCTGACAACAGAAGACGAGATATCGAGTTCCATGTATGGGATTTTGTATTCCTAAAGGTCTCCCCTTTCCAAAGGCGTTGTAAGATTTGGAAAGAAAGGAAAGTTAAACCCAAGGTTCATTGGACCTTTTGAGATCCTTGAAAGAATTGGCTCTATCGCTTACAAGATTGCCTTGCCACCATTGATGTATCATATCCATGATATATTTCATGTGTCAATACTCAGAAAGTATATACCTGATCCCTCTTAAGTTATTGAGTAAAAGCCGATTGTGATTAAGAAAGACTTGTTTTACAAGAAAGAGCCCATTCAGATTATTGATAAAAAGGATAAGATATTAAGAAATAGAATCATTACTCTGGTTAAAGTAATTTGGAAGCATCATCCTACAAATGAAACGACTTGGGAGCTAGAGGAAGAAATGAAGAAAGCTTATCCTTGTCTTTTCACCGAAAGAGGTATGACAAATTTAGATGACTAAATTTTCTTTTAAGGAGGGGAGAGTGTAACATCCCTCATTTTTTTAAAAATTTATAATGACTTGTTTGTAAATATGAGGATTTTTTTAATAATTCTTTAGCACGAAATATTTTTTATATATATTGAAAGTATTGTGAGGGACCAAAATATGAATCTCATTAATTGAAGGAGATTTGTGAAAGATTCACACTAAGAAAAAAATAAATAAATAAAATGGAGGACTTGTGGCATCAGCAAGGATGAGCCACTTGTATTTATTCTAAAGATGACACCTAAACCTCCATGCATGCTTGCCACCTCACTATTTTAGCATGAGCCAAACCTAAGTAATTTAAGGCATAATTGAGAGAAACTTTGCAGCCAACATAACTTGAGAAGAGGAGAAGGAATCGACGGAGAAGAGAAAGAGAAAGAATTGAAGAAGAAGAAGTTTTATCTTAGCTTAAGGCTTTGCATCAAATCCCCCACATTTGGAAATCAAAACTTTTTAAGGCAGGTGTTCTAACCCATCCTAGAGATAAATTTTAAACCTTGTTTTCACCTTGATTTTGAGAAAATTGGAAGATTGTGGCTGCATGTAAGATATCTATGCCGTTTATACATCAAATGTTGAATCTGGAATTTTTTAGATTTTGACCATTCAGTACTCGTGTGGCCATAACTTTTTGTAACAAATTCGGATTGAAGAAAAACCTCTTTCATACGAAAGGAGACTTATAGAGCTTTCATTTGGCATAAAAACTGAAAGATTTGGAGTAAATTTAGCTATCCAAACATATGAATGAAAAGACCTTATGTATTTGGTAAAATAGATATCATGAATTCTGACCTTCTGTTACTAAATTACTCATAACTCTCTAGTGAAAATTTGGAATTATGCAAACTTAGTTCTTTGGAAACTAGATTCACATATCTTTCTTTTGACACCTAATTTGGAAATTTTCAAGTATGTTTGCCTTCTAAAACATCTATTTAAATTGATTTTAACAATTCTGCAAAATAGAGATGATCAATTCTGACCTTTTATTACTAAATTGCTCATAACTCTCTAGTAAAAATTCTGAATTTTGCAAACCTTAGTTCTTTGGAAACTAGATTCGAATATCTTTCTTTTAATAGCTATTTGGAAATTTTGAATTAAGTTTGCCTTCTAAAACATCTGTTCTTACTAATTCTATCAATTCTGCAAAATAGAGATGATCAATTCTGACCTTCTGTTACTTAATTGCTTATAACTCTCTAGTAAAAATTCTGAATTATGAGAAACTTAGTTCTTTGGAAACTAGATTCACATATCTTTCTTTTGACATAAATTTAGAAATTTTGAAGTATGTTTTCCTTCTAAAACATTTATTTAAATTGATTCTATCAATTCTGTAAAATAGAGATGATCAATTCTGACCTTCCTTTACTCTATTTGTTGTAACTTTCTGTTTTTAGTTCATCTAAAAATAGATTGATACAGCTTTTCAATGACACCCATTTTTTGTGAATTAGAACATGCTTGGTCACTCAAACAATTCAGGAAATGTACCATTTAAATTCTATCATAATTGAAAACTTTGTTGGGTTTTGCCTATTCAAGTTTCATCCAATTGGAAATTTGATTTCTGCCAAATTCTTCTTCAATTGAGCTTTATATTAGTCATTTGAAATTCTTGTATTATTCATCTTAAAATTATTGTATGTCTAAAATTTACTATGTAATATTTTGTTTGCATTTCCTTGTTTGATAAAGGCACACGTATATTTTCGTTGTTCTGCATGTGCTTCCGATATGTACCAATGTTATTGTTCATACTATCCTTTTGTACTCTAGCGTTTTGTGGGATATTGTGAACCTTTGTCAGAAATAATAAAGGGAGTTATGCATAGAGCCCGCGATGCTCTGTCGGTCCCCATTGACATCACTCAGACGTGGGTGGATGGAGCTCCCACATGTGGAAGACTTATGCTTGGTGGTCATCCAGAAATGGATGAATCACATTATATATGTTGTCCCACAACGCCCTCTATGTTTTTGATCTGATATCTAAAGCTTTGCTTATGAGTTTATATTTATGTTTTGGATAAAAATGGAATGCATGCTATATAAAAAATGACATACAAGCTTGTGTTTATTATTTGGTTCACTTGTTATACTTTGAAGTGTTTCGTATGTCATTGTTATGCTCCCAAACACTCTACACCTTTGATATGCACCTAAATGCTTCATGTGTCATTTGATACATGCTGCCTAAATGCTTCTTTTACCAATGAAATGCTCTAATTTCCTTTCTCCTATTGTTATGTCTAACGCCTATTTTCGAATGAGGTAACCCTTTATGATTTTTTTATATCAAATGAGATGATTCCAAATGAACGCTTGTATTTCTGCTTGAACTTCTTCTATCGCCATGGATATGTTAGTCGCTTGCTGAGCTCTTTATGCTCACCCTCTTGCTATATAAATTTTTCAGGATAGCTTGTCACGCATTGAAAATCTAGAATTGGGTTGAAGCTATGAAAGGTTAGAAGATTTTTGAGCTAATCTTTGTTGGATGATAGGTTTTTGTTGTATAGTATACTTTACTTCTAATATAATGTTAAGGTTATGTTGATGCTTATGTGTTGTAAAAGTTTTAAGGACCGCTCGGAATGATAAGTTTAAGTTGTATAAGGATAAGAACTCATGGTAAATAATTATCTTTTTTTGATTATATATATTTCTATGATTATGGATTTGTGTTGTGGTTGATGTTTAGTTGAGTTACCTTTGGATTTTATGAATCTCTGAGTGAAGTGGATTATGATTTATGTAACGTACAGGTTTATGAATTATGAATATTGATTTTGAATGATTCTTAGTATCCTGAAATTGTTAGATTGGATCCTGGATTGAATTGATGATGAATAATAATATTATTGATTTTAGACAAGGTCACACCTCCTGAATGTGATAATTCGGGGGGCGTGACAGTGTGACCTTGACTTTTCAAGCTCATAGGTGGTTCCACCGCCAGACCCAACTTTTGGGTCACTGAATTGGCTTTGCAATGAGCCCAAATCAATCCCAATTTAGGCCCAATTGGCCCCTAATTGAGTTAGCATGATTACACTGAAACTATCTTAATTAGCCCCCTAAACTACTTTGATCTAGACAAATGATTACAAAGCATGAATCATTTATCTGACATGTCATTGGTGTTAAGATCGAGTCGGCACGAAGAGGGGGGGGGGCAAGGTGAATTAGTGTAGCAATAAAATTACATCGATTTAGAAAATTTTCGTATGATGAAAATCGATGTCAGAAAGATGTGTTTAACTTGAAAGATCATTCATAAGTATACTGAAAGCAATAAGCAAATAAGATAGTTTGTAGTAAATAGCAAGAATAGAAATGCAAACTATGGTTTATAGTGGTTTAGTCGTTGTGACCTACATCCACTCCCAATTCCTCTTCGCTCAAGGCCATCGGCTTCTACTACCGATCTTCTTTCAATGAGCAAAGATCAACTACCCTTACAACTCTATTCTCCTTTTGACATGTTCAGGAAAGAGCCTTTACACCCCATATCTCCTCCCTTAAACTTCACCAACACTTAAGAGCTTTAGAGGAGTTCTCACAAGATTACAACAACATTTTTCTTTTTTTTGCTCTCAGTTTTTGTGTAATCTGAGCAAGGATGAGAGGGATATTTATAGGCCCCAAATAGATTCAAATTTAGAGCCTAAAAGTGTCTCATCCCCAGTTTCAGGGTACTGGTGGTACCACCGCCTGTAGCACTAACACTGGACGGTACCATCACCCAATCTGGTGATACTATTGCTTGACATAGTTTGGGAGACTATATCTCAGTAGTACCACTGCCCAAACTAGTGATACCACCGTCTGACACTAGGTGGTACCACCACCCAGTTTGACGGAGCGGACTTCCATGGGTCCTTCATTCTGACGGAGCGGACTCATCTTGCATGGTGCCAAAGACGAAGGGAGTTTCTGAGCACATGCACCTTATCTCGGAGGAGCATTTGATGGAGGAACTAAGGCGACTCAATTTGCAGAGGCGAAGTTAGATTCAGAAGGCCTTAGCACGGGGCAAGAGGACTCAAAGGCGGGTACTCTTGAAGAATATGCTATAGTGTTGCCATTCAAGTTGCCATGAAGGAAGCGATGCACAGCGGAGATTGTGCTGGTAGGGGCAGAGGCCCAGGATCCAGACAATGGTGCACTAATTGCAGCGGAGTCGGGGGACTTCGGGAGCTACTAAGCGACGGACTGTCTTAGAGCGGTACTTCATCTAGGTGTGACTCAAGAGTGGGTGGATGAAGGTCGATTGCTAAAGGAGCGAATAAAATCGAAGGTGGAAGAGACCCTGCGATGTATTGGCAAAGGCCACACATGAAGGGTTCACAATTCGAGTTCATCCCATAAGGATCAGAATGTAATAGAGATGTCACCAGGAGGCGACATGGTGTAGCAGATCGTGGTGGAATAGTTCGTGGTAATGCGATACACATAATCTAGTCCCGTGAGGGACTAGATCATACGGAGGTATGATCAGGAGCTACTGGAAGCTCTACTTCGGTGAACAACACGATGGCAAGAAGGGCTATGGATTCAAGGAGTGAAGGCCATGGTACCGTAGAGGCAGGTCTTCCGTGCGTGCATCGAAGGTTGCATCGGATGAAAACCTTGGTCATTAGCATATGGGGGCTGGGTTCCACCAAGGGAAAAGTTCGAATGCAAGTACCAGTGAGTCCCATGGGAGGGACTTGATCATGTAGAGGTATGATCGAAGCAGCTGGAGAGTTAGACTACTCTAGAGCTCATATTCGCTTAAGGGAGCCCAGCAAGTCAAAGGACAAGGTTGAGTAAGCGAACGTTGCTACCAAGGAAGCTAAGGAGAATAGAATCGGTGCAAACCCTACAATGTGATGTCAGAGGCCATGCATGGGAGTTACAATCTGTCTTTCCATCGACAAAAGGGAGCTGCTTGGAGAACACAGAGGTGTTGAAGCAGGAGGTCGAAAGGGGCGAGGAAGCGACGATGAGTCTAGAGGGACTTAGCTACCCAAAATCAAGCATCATTTAGAATGGAGGTGGACTCGGAGGAGTGCCACAGAGGCATATCTACTGATTATGAAGAAAAGGGATACAGATGCGAGGCGACGGATAGTAGTGCCATGGGCATGGCAGCGCCATGGTACCGCAGAGGCGAGACTTCTGTGAAAGTCATTGATCCCTTGCTCTCATGGAGGGAGAGCGCTTGGTCGTGAAAGGGGCCGAGGAGATGGAGCATGTAGAGGCAAACTCCAAGTACCAAGACAAGGCTGAAGGGTAGAGGCTAAGGAACTTCGTAAGACCGGTGTCAATGAGTTTCTCATCAAGATAGCTGAAAGTAAAGGACTTCGGGTCATGTAAGAGTGCATGACCAAGGAACAAAGCAGGCAGTATGCGGTGTTGTACCTTCGCTACTCAGGGGAGTAGGCGGCAGGGTTGATGGAGAAGACGGTACAATCCCAGAGGCGACCAAATCTATTAGAGAATTACGCCAAGTTGGGGTGAAAACTTCCTGCATTCCAGAAGTTTGATGGCATTGAGAAGATGAATCACAGTAGCTAACTCAAAGCAAGGAGTGCAAACACTTCAAGTTCTTTAAAAGTGTAAGCAAAGAGAAGGTGAAGGCCAGCAACCAGCTCGATGCATGGAGTACAACCTCGAGGAGGCGGGCGAAGTCAAGTAACCTTTGCCTTCTCAACTCTTAAGAGAATGGGCGAAACCGAGTACCCTAATTTTTTTATCTATCCAGCAGAAGAGCTCTGCATATGTTCAAAGACCCTTCGAAGATAATGGAAGACAATAGTTGTCAAATCCTCACCAACGGTGATCAGTGTTACTGAGAGTAGATTGTCCGCTTCATTTCCCAATAAAATGCCAATCGAAAGCGGAAGTGATGCGAACATAATTGGATATGACACCTAAGTGAAAGAAGAGTCAATGAGCAAATTTTATAGAGGAAGGACCCAAAACTTCAGAAGTTTGAGAGACGATGCTCGTTAAAGCTTCAACAAGCATCCACCCAATTCAAATAACATGAGGCATTTGAGAGACTAGCGCAGTAAGGTGCTAGTCATAGGTGCCCAGCAAGCCAATCACGTGAGTGATGGCACGTGTGACTTGATACATAATCTTTTTGCTTATTATATTTCGGTGTATATTACTTTATAACTATTGCATAAATGCATATATATATATATATATATATATATATATATATATATATATATATATATATATATATATATATATATATATATATATATATATATTGTGATGTCCTTGGATTTGTGCAATGGGAATCGGATCGTGATTAGATCACGATAATGTGATCGATTCACCTTTAAACACATATCCTAAATAATCCTGGTCATAGGTTACTCGAGAGGGACATCGTGATAATCGGACAGACTGGTGTGCTGTATACCCATCCATATGATGGATGCAGTTGGTCTCATAGCTGCTCGTGTAGGGACACTAGGGATACAGTACAGGTGCTCATTGGAGAATGAGTTCACTAATTGATCCGCTTACGGAATGCTGGATGGTTGATGATGCCTTATTGTCAGACAGCGATTCCGTAGTCCTAGTGGTGTATCTGGTCCTTAGACTTGAGACACCAAGGATGTCCTGTATGAGTGCTCCACTCTTTGATACCAGACTTATAGGTTTGGTTGTCCCAGATCTAGTACAGTTGGTTATTGGGAGTGGTAGTTGACCTTACGAGGGCAATTGAGTGTCGATAGAGGATTATCCACTCTCGGCGTCATGAGAGAAATATCCCATGTGTTCTTGCTCAGACAAATCCTTGGCCAGGGTCATTCGGGTTGAGAGAGAAAGAGTTCTCCGGGAGAATCCGATTAGGGCGAGACTCGAGTAGAAATCATATGGGTCTGACAGCACCATGCTCGATATACGGTCTCTGGGATATTAGATGGATGAGGGACTATAGGTACACGGTAACTGAGGACAGACAGGTCCAATGGATTGGATTCTCCTGTATCGTCTGGGGACTACGGCGTAGTGGCCTAGTACTTCCGTAGTCGATGAGTCAAGTGAATTATTACAGAGATACTAATTCACTGAGTTAGAAGGAGTTATGACAGGTATGACTCACGGTCAGCTCGATATTGGGCCTAGAGGGTCACACACATATAGTAGGCATTGCGATGAGTAGAGGTTCATATATGAGATATCCGACGGAGCCCTTGTCTTATTAGATGTAAATCCAATATCCATTAGGGGAGGACCCATTAGAGTTTGACAGGGAATCTCTATAAATAGGAGGGATTCAAAGCCTCATAGGCTATAGCCTTTGCTTGCCTTTCCTATTCTCCTCTTCCTCTCCACCTCAGAGCAGGCCTGGAGTTTTGAGGAGCGTCGTCGCAACCCTGCTGTGTGGATCACCGCTAGAGAGGAGGACGCTTGACCTCCTTCACCCTCTCCTAACGATCTGCAAAGAAACAGGGATATACGATATCCCTAGGTAACACAATCTACTCTATATGCAATTTTGAGTTTCACGGATTTTCTGCACCAATCTTCGCACGACAACGAACATCTTTTTGGGAATCAGGGATTTTGTTTTCTTATTCTTCCGTTGCGCATATGATGTCGCCCCCAAGATTTCCCAAAAATGGTATCAGAGCCAGGTTGTTCGTGCGAATGATTGGTTTTGAATTGCGTGTGTTGTGTTTAGGAAGAATTTTGACATCAAAATCGTTGACGTAAAAACAAGGAAGGGCAGCAATAGTTGCTGCCCTCGATCTGCGTCTGTAGCAGCCGGCCGGCGTCCTGCTTGCAGTAGGCTTGCGTCCGGTGGGGCTGGCAGCCCGCGGGCAGAGGCGCCTGCGGTCGCTACTCCCGCGGGGTGAGGCACCGCAGGGCAGCGGCGCTTGCCGCCGCTGCTCCCGCGGGCGAAACCCCCCTGCAGGGGCGGCCGCCCTTCGGGACAGCACCGCCTGCGGGCGATACCCCGCTGGCAGAACCGCCCGCGGAGGTGGCGACGCCCGTAGGGGCGCCAACCTAAAGGGGTAGCACCGCCGGCAGAACCGCCCGTAGGGGCGTCCACCCGCAGTGGCAGCGCCAGCGGGTGTGACGCCTACAGGCGAGGGCAGCGCCCTCGCCCCGCCGCACAGGTCGCCGCCAGCAGGGTGGCGACGGCGACAGCAGTAAGAGGGAATTAGGGTTTTCTGGTCAAAAGATAGTTTTGCCCCTCGGAATTTAAGAAATTCCAGTTTCTCTCTTTTGTCCAAATTACGAAAATACCCTTAGGAATTTAAAAATTCCCTACATGTCCCTGATTTCAGAAAATATTAATTAATTAAAAGGTTTAGTTGATTATTATTTTTATTATTATCTAGTAGTCCTACATGATGATTATTAACTATACATGTGATGTATGATGTGTGGACGGATGATCATGGTCCGTGTGATGTGTGTACTTGTGATTATTATTATTGAGGTCTGCGAGCCTCAATTATATTTCTCGTTTATTTTCGGGCCTGCGTGCCTATGATTAAGTTGTAATCACATGAGGAGGCGCAGCGGGAGCGTGGATGCGATAGCGGGACTCACGAGACGGATGATCGTGATGCATGAAGATGCATCTAGATGTCGACGGAACTGACGAGGACGAGATGGACGATCACAAGGCATGGAGATGCACCGTTGCACACATAGATCTTGAGGTGAGCGATTAGGCCTACTGGCTCGGGCCTAATCATATTAGGTTGTGGTCCATTATCATCTGGTGTGATTGCTTATACACATACTAGATATGTATATATATTTGCATGCGATGTAGATATATATTAAATATGTATATGTGTGACATGTCATATTAAGAGACCAAATCATAGAAACATCTCTTGATAATATTAAGTCGGTAAACGTGAGGCAATTAGATTGACCCACGTGGCCTTCCATCGTTATGAGTAGGAAACGATTCCCACTGTAGGTTGAGTTGGTCGAGTCCCTCGAGACTCACCTATATCGCGATTCGCTATCTTGCTTACGACATAGAGATGTCACCGGTGACCTGAGGGCATGATATGCTTGGTCGAGTCCCTCGAGGGTATATCATCAAATCAGACACATCTTGTAACGAAGGTGTTGACTTAACCGAGCATCATGGTTGGTCGAGTCCCTCGAGGCCATGGTGATTCGGAGGCCGAACAGGACGGGAATCATAAGGAGTTGTGATCGGCAAGAGTTGCCTACCTTTTAGGCTTAGTGTGATTGGTCGAGTCCCTCGAGGTTACACTAAAACGCTGATTGGATCCTGATCCCCACTAGAAGTCTGCCGAAGACTTCCGTTTCACGTGCCGAGGGTGTCGCGTGACTCGTTAGTAAAATAGTGGGAGCATATTAAGATAGAAGTCCATATCTTGATAGTTTATTTCTTGCAAAATCTGCATGTTATTCATTTCTGCTGCATCATTATTTTCAGAAAATGTCGCTTTCAAATCCCTTACGTGGCATACTAGATGTCAACCGCCTCACTGGTCCAAATTATACGGATTGGCTCCGTAACTTGAGAATTGTTCTCACAGCGGAGAAAATCGTGTACGTCCTTGATACAGTGATGCCTACGCCCGAAGAAGGGGCAAACGAGGATGAGATCGCTCGCTACGTGAAGTACATTGATGACTCCACTCTTTCTCAGTGCTATATGTTGGGCTCTATGACTCCTGAGTTATAGACACAACATGAAAAGATGGATGCCAGATCCATTCTCCTACATGTCCGCAAATTGTTTGAGGAACAGGGTAGGACTCAACGATATGAGATATCCAAGAGCCTCTTCCGCGCTAGGATGACTGAGGGGACACCGGTTCAGAACCATGTCATAAAGATGATTGAGTGGATAGAGAAACTCATAGTTCTAGGAATGGTCCTAGAGGATAACTTGTGTGTGGACATTGTGCTTCAGTCCCTACCAGATTCCTGTTCACAGTTCATAATGAATTTTAAAATGAACAAGCTTGAAGTGACTCTCCCAGAGCTCCTCAATATGTTGAGGGAGGCAGAGAGTACTATTAAGAAAGAGAAGCCAATTCTCTACGCTGGTGAGACCAGAAAGAAAAGGAAAGCAGAAAGGTCCCTTAAGAAGGGAAAGGGCAAGGGCAAACCAGGTAAAACAAAGGTTGCTAAGAAAGACCCAGCAAAGGACAAAGGCCAGTACTTCCACTATGGTAAAGATGGGCACTGGAAGAGGAACTGCAAAGAGTACCTTGCAGAAAGGGTGAAATAGAAGCTTGGAGAAACTTCAGGTACATTCATGATCAATCTCCAATTGTCAGATTTTTGTGATAGTGCATTGGTATTGGATACCAGTATTGCTTATCACATCTACAATTTATTGTAAATTCTAGCAAAGCCGAGGGGAGATTGATGAGAGGAATATTGCATAAAGATTTGTTTATGCAAGACACTACTCCACATATCATGAATGTAAGTGTCTAAGAGGAAACGATATGAGGTGAACAGTGCATACCTATGGCATTGTAGGCTAGGTCATATCCATGAGGGAATGATTCAAAAGTTGCTAAATGATGGATATCTAGATCCATTCGACTATGTGTCATAGGCAACTTGCGAGCCTTGCCTTCGTGGAAAACTGACCAACTCTCCATTTAGTGGAACTGGAGAGAGAGCCGCTGAGCTGTTGGAACTCATACATAGTGATGTATGTGGACCCATGTCAACTCATGCCATTGGTGGTTACTCCTACTTCATTACCTTTACTGATGATTTTTTAAAGTATGGATATGTGTACTTAATGAAGTATAAGTCCGAGGCCTTTGAGAAATTTAGAGAGTATAAGAATGAGGTGAAGAACTAGACTGGAAAGAGTATCAAAACTCTTCGATCAGATCGAGCAGGTGAGTACTTAAGTACATAGTTTACTCAGTTCCTCAAGGACCATGGGATATTATCCCAATGGATACCTTCTTATACACCTCAGCTCAATGGTGTCTCTGGAAGGAGGAATCGTATGCTATTAGACATGCTACGGTCCATGATGAGTTTCGCTGACCTACCCATCTTATTCTAGGGATATGCCCTAATATGGAAAGGGAAGAAGCCTGATCTTAAGGTTGTTAAGATTTGGGGCTACCCTGCCCACGTTAAAAGACACAACCTCGATAAGTTAGAATCAAGGACAAAGCGATGCAAATTTGTTGGATACCCCAAGGAAACTTGTGGGTATTATTTCTATCATCTCGAGGACCAAAAGATCTTTGTAGCTAAGAGAATAGTGTTCCTTGAGAAGGAACATATTCTTGGCGGAGATAGTGGGAGAATGATAGAGTTAAGCGAGGTTGGAGAACCAAGTTCAAGCACCACTCTACAGCCCGAGTCTGTTCAGGTATCTAATACACAAGTTTCAACTTTACGCAGGTCTGATAGAGTATCCCATCCTCCTGAGAGATATGTGGGACATATTAGAGGAGAGGATGTTGAGGATATTGATCCTCAGACCTACGAGGAGGCTATTATGAGTATAGACTCCGGGAAGTGGCAAGAAGCCATGAATTCTGAGATGAATTCTATGTACTCCAATAAGGTTTGGAACCTAGTTGATGCGCCTGAAGGTATTGTACCCATCGGTTGCAAGTGGATCTTTAAGAAAAAGATCGGAGTAGATGTAAAGTTAGAGACCTATAAAGCAAGGTTAGTGGCTAAGGGGTATCGTCAAAGGCAAGGTGTTGACTACGACGAAACCTTCTCACCCATCGCAATGCTAAAATCCATCAGAATTCTATTGGCTATTGCAGCACACTATGATTATGAAATCTGGTAGATGGATGTGAAAACCGCATTCCTCAATGGGAACCTCGAGGAGGAGGTGTTTATGATGCAATCTGAGGGATTCGTGTCCAAGAACTACCCAGATAAGGTGTGTAGGTTGCTTAGATCCATTTATGGACTAAAGCAAGCTTCCCGATGTTGGAACATCAGATTTGATGAGGCAATCAGATCTTATGACTTTGTTAAGAATGAAGTTGAGTCTTGTGTGTACAGGAAGGTAAGTGGGAGCGTTATCACCTTTTTGGTGTTATATGTGGATGACATCCTCATCATTGGGAATGATGTAGGAATGCTATCCATAGTAAAGGCTTGGTTATCTAGACACTTCTCCATGAAGGACTTAGGGGAAGCATCTTATATCTTGGAGATTAGAATCTATAGAGATAGATCCAAGAGGATACTTGGCTTGTCCCAGTCCAGGTACATATAAACCATTATCAAAAGGTTTGGCATGGAAAATTCAAAGAGAGGTCTCATACCGATGAGACATGGGATATCACTTTCTATGAGTATGTCTCCAAAGACTCGAAAAGAAAGGGCGAACATGGATATGATACCTTATGCCTCAGCAATGGGGTCTATCATGTATGCCAGTCTATGTACTAGGCCTTATATAGCGCATGCTCTGAGTGTCAATAGTTATCTTCGAATGGAACTCTTTCCACTGCTACATATCCTCGGGTTGCGATCTCTCTGATAAGTTGGAACCTCCTCAGAACACTTCTGATGAGACCCGGGTTCCCTTATTCGAGTAATCGCCCCGTTAGTTGTCGTAATATAGGGAGATCGGCTCCTCGCTACCCAGCACGACTCCCAAATCTGTGATGAGCTTCTTCACCCAGACTCCCTCCTTTGCTGCATCTGATGCAGCAATGTACTCTGCCTCTGTGGTCGAGTCAGCAGTGGTATCTTGCTTGGAACTCTTCCAACACACTGCTCCTCCATTCAAGGTGTACATATACCCTGAATTCGACTTGCTATCATCGACATCAGACTAAAAACTTGAGTCAGTGTAGCCTTCAACCTTAAGGCTATTACCTCCATATACTAGTAAAAGATCCTTAGTCCTTCTCAAGTACTTAAGGATACACTTTACTGCTTTCCAGTGCTCCAAGCCTGGATCCGCCTGATACCTGCTCGTGACACTCAGAGCATGCGCTATATCAGGCCTAGTACATAGACTGGCATACATGATAGACCCTATTGCTGAGGCATAAGGTATCATATCCATGTTCGCCCTTTCTTCTGGAGTCTTTGGGGACATACTTGTAGAAAGCGATATCCCATGTCTCATCGGTATGAGACCTCTCTTTGAATTTTCCATGCCAAACCTTTTGATAATGGTTTATATGTACATGGACTGGGACAAGCCAAGCATCCTCTTGGATCTATCTCTATAGATTCTAATCTCCAAGATATAAGATGCTTCCCCTAAGTCCTTCATGGAGAAGTGTCTAGATAACCAAGCCTTTACTATGGATAGCATTCCTACATCATTCCCAATGATGAGGATGTCATCCACATATAACACCAAAAAGGTGATAGCGCTCCCACTTACCTTTCTGTATACACAAGGCTCATCTTCGTTCTTAACGAAGTCATAAGATCTGCTTGCCTCATCAAATCTTATGTTCCAACTTCGGGAAGCTTACTTTAGTCCATAATTGGATCTAAGCAACCTACACACCTTATCTGGGCAGTTCTTGGACACGAATCCCTCAGGTTGCATCATATACACCTCCTCCTCGAGGTTCCCGTTGAGGAAGGCGATTTTCATATCCATCTGTCAGATCTCATAATCATAGTGTGCTGTAATAGCCAATAGAATTCTGATGGATTTTAGCATTGCTACGGGTGAGAAAGTTTCGTCGTAGTCAACACCTTGCTTTTGACGATACCCCTTAGCCACTAACCTTGCTTTATAGGTCTCTTCCTTTCCATCTACTCCGATCTTTTTCTTAAAGATCCACTTGCAACCGATGGGTATAATACCTTCGGGCGCATCAACTAGGTTCCAAACCTTATTGGAGTACATAGAATCCATCTCAGAATTCATGGCTTCTTTCCACTTCCCAGAGTCTATACTCATAATAGCCTCCTCGTAGGTTTGAGGATCAATATCCTCTACATCCTCTGCTCTAATATATGTCCCACATATCTCTCTGGAGGTTGGGATACTCTATCAGACCTGCGTAAAGTTGATACTTGTGTATTAGGTACCTGAATAGACTCGGGCTATAGAGTGGTGCTTGAGCTTGGTTCTCCAACCTCGCTCAATTCTATCATTCTCCCACTGTCTCCGTCAAGAATGTGTTCCTTCTCAAGGAACACTGCTCTCTTAGCTACAAAGACCTTTTGGTCCTCGAGATGATAGAAATAATACCCACAAGTTTCCTTGGGGTATCCCACAAATTTGCATCGCTCTGTCCTTGATTCTAACTTATCGGGGTTATGTCTTCTAACATGGGTAGGGCAGCCCCAAATCTTAACAACCTTAAGATCAGGCTTCTTCCCTTTCTATATCTCATATGGTGTAGACACTACCGACTTAGTTGGAACTCTGTTCAGAAGGTAAGCTGCGGTTTCTAGGGCATATCCCCAAAATGAGATGGGTAGGTCAGCGAAACTCATCATGGACCGTACCATATCTAATAATGTACGATTTCTCCTTTCAAAGACACCATTGAGCTGAGGTGTATAAGGAGGTGTCCATTAGGATAATATCCCATGGTCCTTGAGGAACTGAGTAAACTCTGTACTTAAGTATTCACCTCCTCGATCTGATCGAAGAGTTTTGATACTCTTTCCAGTCTGGTTCTCCACCTCATTCTTATACTCTCTTAATTTCTCAAAGGCCTCGGACTTGTACTTCATTAAGTACACATATCCATACCTTGAGAAATCATCAGTAAATGTAATGAAGTAGGAGTAACCTCCAATGGCATGAGTTGACATGGGTCCACATACATCACTATGTATGAGTTCCAACAACTCATTGGCTCTCTCTCCAGTTCTACTAAATGGAGATTTGGTCTGTTTTCCACGAATGCAAGGCTCACAAGTTGCATATGACATATAGTCGAATGGATCTAGATATCCATCATTTAGCAACTTTTGAATCCTTCTTTCATGGATGTGACCTAGCCTACAATGCCACAGGTATGCACTGTTCAACTCATCTCGTTTCCTTTTGGACACATTTACATTCATGATATGTGGAGTGGTGTCTAACATAAATAAACCATTATGCAATGTTCCTTTCGTGATGATCTTATCATCTAATAATATCGAACAACCATTGTTCTCAAAAACAAATTTATATCCACTAACTGTTAAACATGAAATGGAGATAATGTTTTTGATAATAGAAGGAACATAATAACATGCATCTAATGCAATAAAAGCTCCACTAGGCAGATGTAGGACGACATCGCCAACAGCTAATACAACAACTTTTGCTCCATTACCTATCTTGAGGTCCATCTCGCCTCTCTCTAGTCTCCTAGGCCTTGCTAGAACTTGCAACGAATTGCATATATAATAAGCACTACCGGTATCCAATACCCATGTGTTATCATAAGAGTCTGACAAATGGAGACTGATCATGAATGTACCTGAAGCTTCATCAAGCTTTTGTTTCGCCCTTTCTACAAGGTACTCTTTGCATTTTCTCTTCCAATGCCCATCTTTACCATAGTGGAAGCACTGGCCTTTGTCCTTTGCTGGGTCTTTCTTAGCAACCTTTGCTTTACCTGGTCTGCCCTTGCCCTTTCCCTTCTTAAGGGACCTTTCTGCTTTCCTTTTCTTTCTGGTCTCACCAGTATAGAGAACTGGCTTCTCTTTCTTAATAGTACTCTCTGCCTCCCTCAACATATTGAGGAGCTCGGAGAGTCACCTCAAGCTTGTTCATATTAAAATCCATTATGAACTATGAAAAGGAATCTGATAGGGACTGAAGTACAATGTCCACACACAAGTTATCCTCTAGGACCATTCCTAGACCTGTGAGTTTCTCTATCCACTCAACCATCTTTAGGACATGGTTCTGAACCGGTGTCCCCTCAGTCATCCTAACGTGGAAGAGGCTCTTGGATATCTCATATCGCTGAGTCCTTTCTTATTCCTCAAACAATTTACGGACATGTAGGAGAATGGATCTGGCACCCATCTTTTCATGTTGTCTCTGTAACTCAGGAGTCATAGAGCCCAACATATAGCACTGAGCAAGAGTGAAGTCATTAATGTACTTCACGTAGCGAGTGATCTCATCCTCGCTTGCCCCTTCTTCGGGCATAGGCATCACTGTATCAAGGACATACATGATTTTCTCCACTATGAGAACAATTCTCAAGTTACGGAGCCAATCCGTATAATTTGGACCAGTGAGGTGGTTGACATCAAGTATGCCACGTAAGGGATTTGAAAGCGACATTTTCTGAAAATAAAGATGTAGCAGGAATGAATAACATGCAGATTTTGCAAGAAATAAACTATCAAGATATGGACTTCTATCTTAATATGCTCCCACTATTTTACTAATGAGTCACGTGACACCCTCAGCACGTGAAATGGAAGTCTCCGGCAGACTTCTAGTGGGGATCAGGATCCAATCAACGTCTTAGTGTAACCTCGAGGGACTCGACCAATGACACTAAGCCTAAAAGGTAGGCAACTCTTGCCGATCACAACTCCTTATGATTCCCGTCCTATTCGGTCTCCGAATCACCATGGCCTCGAGGGACTCGACCAACCCTGATGCTCGGTTAAGTCAACACCTTCGTTACAAGATGAGTCTGATTTGATGATATACCCTCAAGGGACTCGACCAAGTATACCATGCCCTCAGGTCACCGGTGACATCTCTATGTCGTAAGCAAGATAGCGAATCGCGATATAGGTGAGTCTCGAGGGACTCGACCAACTCAAACTACACCGGGAATCGGTTCCTACTTATAACGATGGAAGGCCACGTGGGTCAATCTAATTGCCTCACGTTTACCGACTTAATATTATCGAGAGATGTTTCTAAGATTTGGTCTCCTAATATGACATGTCACACATATACATATTTAATATATATCTACAACGCATGCAAATATATATACTTATCTAGTATGTGTATAAGCAATCACACCAGATTATCATGGACCACAACCTAATATGATTAGGCCCGAGCCAGTAGGCGTAATCACTCGCATCAAGATCTATGTGTACAACGGTGCATCTCCATGCCCTATGATCGTCCATCTCGTCCTCGTCGATTCCGTCGACATCTTGATGCATCTCCATGCATCACGATCGTCCGTCTCGTGGGTCCCGCTATCGCATCCACGCTCCCGCTGCGCCTTCTCATGTGATTACAACTTAATCATAGGCACGCAGGCCCGACAATAAACGAGAAATATAATGGAGGTTCGCAGACCTCAATAATAATAATCACAAGTATACACATCACACGGTCCATGATCATCCGTCCACACATCATACATCACATGTATAAATAATCATCATCATGTAGGACTACTAGATAATAATAAAAATAATAATCAACTAAACCTTTTAATTAATTAATATTTTTCTGAAATCAGGGACATGTAGGCAATTTCTCAATTCCTAAGGGTATTTTTGTAATTTGGACAAAAGATAGAAACTGGAATTTCTCAAATTCCGAGGGGTAAAACTGTCTTTTTCCCAAAAAACCCTAATGCCCTACTATCCTTTGCTGCTGCCGCCGCAGCCGCCACCCTGCTGGCGGCGGCCTGTGCGACGGGGCGAGGGCACTGCCCTCGCCAACAGTCGGCACGCCCGCTGGCGGCGCTGCCGCTGCAGGTGGGCTCCCCCACGGGCGTCGCTGCCTCTGCAGGCGGTGCTGTCCCACCGGGCGGCCGCCCCTGTGCGGGGGGGGGGGGGGTTTCGCCCGGGGGAGCAGCGGCGGCAGGCGTCGCTGCTCTGCGGCGGCAGGCGCCGCTGCCCTGCGGCGCCTCTGCCCGTGGGCTGCCAGCCCCGCCGGCAGCAAGGCTGCTGCAAGCAGGCCGCCGGCCGGCTACTACAGACGCAGCCCTTGTGTTGCCCGCCTTCGGCTGCGCTTCACGCACGCAGATCGAGGGCAGCAACTGTTGCTGCCCTTTCTCGCTTTTGCGTCAACGATTTTGACGTCAAAATTCTTCATAAACACAACACACGCAGTTCAAAACCAATCATTCGCATGAACAACTTGGCTCTGATACCACTGTTGGGAAATCATGAGGGGCGACATCATATGCGCAGTGAAAGAACAAGAAAACAAAAATCCCCGATTCCCAAAAAGATGTTCGTCGTCGTGCGAAGATTGGTGCGCAAAAATCTGCAAAACACAAAACTGCGTATAGAGATTGTGTTACATAGGGAGATCGTATATCCCTGTTTCCTTGCAGATCCTTAGGAGAGGGTGAAGGAGGTCAAGCGTCCTCCTCTCTAGCGGTGATCCACACAGCAGGGTTGCGACGACGCTCCTCAAAACTCCAGGCCTACTTTGAGGTGGAGAGGGAGAGGAGAATAGGAAGGGCAAGCAAAGACTCTAGCCTATGAGGGTGTGAATCCCTCATATTTATAGAGATCCCGTGTCAAACCCTAATGGGTCCTTCCCTAGTGGGTATTGGATCTGCATCCAATAAGACAAGGGCTCTGTCGGATATCTCATATCCGAACCTCTACTCATCGCAATGCCTACCGTATGTGTGTGACCCTCTAAGCCCAATATCGAGCTGGCCGTGAGTCATACCTATCAGAACTCCTTCTAACTCAGTGAATTATTATCTTTTGGTCATGCAAATGGAGCTTGTCAGCAAACCCCAAAACCAACCACAAAGGTCTATCAACCACCTCAATTGCATCAGCAACAAAGTGATTCTTCTCTAATGGCAGTAGCACCGATGGTGGCGAAAACTATTGAGCATTCCGACTCGCAAGGAAAGCACTGCGGACAGAAGGACAATTCCAAAACATTATCTCTTCCTATAATGCCAGAGCCTTCCACAACAAAGGTTTCCCATGGTACTAGTGGTCAGGAGACACATAAGTCAGGAACTTCATCTCTTCCAATATCATCGGATCCATCCACAATAGCTCAACGAACTCAGGTCCAAGCAAATCTCGCCAGCAAGGATATTCTTCCTCAACAAACTCAGGCCACAACAAACATCGCCAACAAGGATATTCTGTCTCAACAAACTCATGCCCCAACAAACCTCTCTAGCCAGGTTGCTCCAACAAGTACTATCCAAGATATTGTGCTGCAACAATCATATCGAGCTTCAACAAACCCTGCCAATCAAGATCACATGATTCAAGGTACTTTAAAGTTTAAAAATCTGCAAGCTGTAGATGAAGTGGATAAATATAGGAATAAAGCCATAAAAGGTAAGGATATTGTGAGGGAGGAAAATACAAAACCGAAGGATAAGAAAAAGGATGGTACAATCCATCCAAAGTTGTAGGATGAATACCTTACTACCTTTTCATTTGTTTATTACTAATGAAGATAACATGCTGGAATGTTCGCGGACTTAATAAGCCGGAGAAATGTCGGGAGCTCAACAGAATAATCAAGTTTGCGGCATGTGATATTGTTATTCTAGTGGAAACGAAAATTAAACAATCGCGCGTTCAAGCTCCAAAGAATTTAATTTGGCCGGACGCAGAACTGTTTACCAATGACTCAAATGAAACTTTTGGTCGAATATGGGTCTTATGGCATCCTAACTCTATTAATACTTGGTTTATTTCTGCTACTGATCAATTCATTCATCTTAAGGTAGAGGATAAAAAGAATGGCTGTCAATTCAATTTCACTAGCATATATGCTTCGAACAGTATGCAAGAAAGAAATACTCTTTGGTCTGACCTGACTAATATTGTAAATGGCTGTCTCAATGTACCTTGGATTGTTCTTGGAGACTTTAATACTGTTCGGTACACAAATGAAAAAGAGGGGGGTAGACAACTTTCAGAAAGCCAGCTTCAAAGTTTTAATGATTACATTGACACTGCAGCATTGTTTGATATGAAATCTGTGGGTAATTGGCTCTCCTGGAGTAATCAAGGTGCTGCTAACAGAAAAATAATGGCTCGACTTGATAGGTGTTTGATTAATCATGAATGGTTAACAGTTTACCCAGATTCACTTCTTGAGTATGGTGCTCCTTTGTTTTCTGACCATTCTTTAATGTATATACACGCAGAAAAAATGACACCAAGAGGCAAGAAACCGTTTAGATTCTTTAACATGTGGAGTACTCATCCTCAATTTCTTGATGTTATCAGATCTGCTTGGAATTTTAATGCGCATGGATCCCCCCCTTACATCTTATGTCAAAAGCTCAAAGCCTGTAAAGCAGCACTAAAGGAGTGGAATACAAATACCTTTGGCAATATTAACACCAGAGTTCAATTGTGCAGAAAGGAACTAATGTCATTGCAACATGAGCTGCAACTTCAGCCAAATGATGAAAATATTATCTACAAAAAGACAGAAGCCAGAAATAACTTCATGCAAGCCTTAAAACAGGAGGAAAGTTTTGCAAAGCAGAAGTCTCGACAGCATTGGCTTACACTAGGGGATTCCAATACTAAATTTTTCTATGCTTCAATTGCTACTCGAAAGGCGATTAACCGTATCAGCAAATGCAGAGACAAAGATGACAATCTTATTGAGAATTTAGATAAGGTTAAAGCACACACAGAGCAATTTTTTTATTCTTTACTCAATCAAGCTGGGAAACCTAATAACATTCATGTGGAGTCGACTAGAAAACTTGATTCGGAAGCTATTTCAATCCTCAATGCCCTAATTACGGATGACGAAATTGTATGTGTTGTCTTTAAGTCACCAAAGCACAAAAGCCCAGGTCCAGATGGATTTCCAATTGAATTTTACCAAACTGCTTGGTCTATTATTGGAAATGATGTGATCAAGGCTTGCCAACATTTTTTCTCTTCAGGTCATATTCTTAGAGAGATGAATTGCATATTTATTTCTTTAATTCCGAAGAATGCAGGGGCAGATTCATTAGAGAACTATCGACCCATATCATTATGCAACTTCATTTACAAGATCATCTCCAAAGTATTGGCAAATAGAATGCAAAAGGTAATACACAAGATCATTAGCCCAAATCAAGCTGCTTTCATCAAAGGGAGAAGTATACATCATAACATTTTGCTTGCTAATGACTTGGTCAAAGATTTGCATTCAAAAGCAAGAGGGACAAAAATATGTTTTAAAGCTGATTTATGGAAAGCCTTTGATTCAGTTAATAGGAAGTTTATCTATAAGATGCTCCTCGATATGAACTTCCCACAGCAATGGGTTAATTGGATTCAATCTTGCCTAGAAACTCCAAAGTTTTCGATACTCTTTAATGGCTCACCTATTGGTTTTTTTGGGAGCATGAATGGCATCCGACAAGGTGATCCACTCTCTCCGTATCTTTTTACTATTGCGATGGAAGGACTTAGCTGTATGTTGGAAGACGCAGTCTTAAATGGCAGCATTAAGGTACCCATTGCTGGCTCTGTTCATATATCACATATAACATTTGCAGATGACTTACTTATCTTTCTCCAAAATGAACCAACTTCAGTAAAGAACCTGGCTACTATTATGAATGACTTTGGTATTGTTTTTGGACTTCAGTTAAATCATGCGAAAAGTAAAGTATATATGAGCCCTTACGTTGAGGATAAGGTCTTTATTGCACAAACTTTGGGGGTTAGTGAGGGAAGCTTGTCAGTTCCTTATTTGGGTCTCCCGCTCATATCCATAGGCATTCACAAAACTCACTGTCAGCCTATCTTGCAAAAAATAAAGAATAAAATTTCTTCTTCGAAAAATAGGTTTCTATCAAAAGCAGGACGACTCGAACTCATCCGTTCGGTATTGCACTCCTACTCTATATATTGGTGTAATGCATTTCTTCTGCCTGCTGGACTTCTCCAAGATATTGAACAGTTATTAATGAACTTCTTCTGGAATGGCACAAATGATAAGGCAATGCATATGGTAAATTGGGATAGCATTTGCAAACCGAAAGATGAAGGGGGGCTGAACTTGAGAAATACTATAGATTGGAATCAAGCATGTCTGGTACAACAATTGTGGGATCTTTTGCAAAACAAATGTTCCTTATGGTCACATTGGGTTTCTGCTAGGTATCTTTCAAAGGAATCAATCTGGGAAATTTCAACAAGAACATACCACTCTGCAGCTTGGAAAGGAATTTTAAAGGCAAGGAATTGGCTAATCAAACACATTTCCTATGCAATCTCTTCTGGAACTAGTACTAATATGTGGTACGATCCTTGGGTGAATGGGAAGAGTATATTTCAATTATATGGTGATAGAATACGAAAAGATCTTGGGGCTCCCAAAGATTGGAAGGTTTCTGAGTTCATTGCTAACGGTACCTGATGTCTCCCTAATCCTATTTCTCCCGAAATGTTATCACTTTGGCCGACTATTATAGCTATTCCAATCAGGAACAACTCTTCAGATATACTTATTTGGCCTCATGACAATGGCAAATTTAGTGCCACATCCGCATGGAATCAAATTAGGCAAAGAAATAACAAGTGGGTCCCAAACAATTGGACATGGGATCGACCGGGATCACAAAGACATTCCTTATGTACATGACAGACCCTTCTCAATAAATTACCTACAATAAAAAATATGAAAAGAAGAGGTATCTACCATGTTAACCGATGCTCCCTTTGTATGCAACAAGAAGAAACTATTGACCACCTCTATTTTGCTTGTGATTATACAAAATGGATATGGAAGGAGATTCTCCAGCGATTTGAACTCAATAGACTGCCGCAACCAAACTTGCACCAAGAACTATGCGACCTCATGCAATGTTTCTCAAGAAAGGGGCCTCTCGCACAATTGGCAAAGGTTACTTTCAGATGCGCTATTTGGTGGATGTGGAAGGAGAGATGTAACCGAATATTTGAATGCCAACACACAAACAATGCTCAGCTATTGAAAGAGATTATTAGAGACTCAAGATCCTGTATGGAGCAAGATCTCAAAACGGTGCACTTTACCCAAAGAGAAAAAGATATTTTTATCAAATTCAATTTTGCTATTAGCTAAAGATCTTGGGAATGATGCCAAATTATGTACCCACAGGTAGTTTTGACATATCTGGATAAATATTTTCTCTAATGATTATAATTAGGAGTTATAATCTACAGCATGTGTAGTCATAACTATGAGTTACTTACTTGGCTTTGTCTATGACTTGTATAGATAAAGCTCTTTGTAGAAACTTTACACATAATCAATTTACTTTTACTTACCAAAAAAATTATTATCTCTGTAATAATTCACTCGACTCATCGACTACGGACGTACTAGGCCACTACGCCGTAGTCCCCAGACGATACAGGGGAATCCAATCCATTGGACCTGTCTGTCCTCAGTTACCATGTACCTATAGTCCCTCATCCATCTAATATCCCAGAGACCGTATATCGAGCATGGTGCTGTCAGACCCATACGGTTTCTACTCAAGTCTCGCTCTAATCAGATTCTCCCGGAGAACTCTTTCTCTCTCAACCCGAATGACCCTGGCCAGGGATTTGTCTGAGCAAGAACACATGGGATATTCCTCTCATGACGCCGAGAGTGGATGATCCTCTGTCGACACTCAATAGCCCTCGTAAGGTCGACTACCACTCCCAATGACCAGCTGTACTAGATCTGGGACAGCCAAACCTATAAGTCTGGTATCAAAGAGTGGAGCACTCATACAGGACATCCTTAGTGTCTCAAGTCTAAGGACCAGATACACCACTAGGACTACGGAATCGCTGTCTGACAATAAGGCATCATCAACCATCCAGCATTCCGTAAGCGGATCAATCAGTGAACTCATTCTCCAATGAGCACTTGTACTGTATCCCTAGTGTCCCTACACGAGCAGCTATGAGACCAGCTGCATCCATCATATGGATGGGTGTACAGCACACCAATCTATCCGGTTATCACGATGTCCCTCTCGAGTAACCTACGACCGGGATTATTTAGGATATGTGTTTAAAGGTGAATCGATCTCATTATCGTGATCTCATCACGATCCGATTCCCATTGCACAAATCCAAGGACATCACAATATATATATGCATTTATGCAATAGTTATAAAGTGATATACGCCAAAATATAATAAGCAAAAAGATTCTGTATCAAGTCACACGTGCCATCACTCACGTGATTGGCTTGCTGGGCACCTATGACTAGCAGATTCTACGTACTCCAATAAGGTTTGGAACCTAGTTGATGCGCCCGAAGGTATTGTACCCATTGGTTGCAAGTGGATCTTTAAGAAAAAGATCGGAATAGATGGAAAGGTAGAGACCTATAAAATAAGGCTAGTGGCTAAGGGGTATCGTCAAAGGGAAGGTGTTGACTATGACGAAACCTTCTCACCCGTAACAATGCTAAATTCAATCAGAATTCTATTGGGTATTGCAGCACACTATGATTATGAGATCTGGCAGATGGATGTGAAAACCGCATTCCTCAATGGAAACCTTGAGGAGGAGGTGTATATGATGCAACCTGAGGGATTTGTGTCCAAGAACTGCCCAGATAAGGTGTGTAGGTTGCTTAGATCCATTTATGGACTAAAACAAGCTTCCCAAAATTGGAACGTAAGATTTGATGAGGCAATCAGATCTTATGACTTCGTTAAGAACGAAGATGAGCCTTGTGTGTATAGGAAGATAAGTGGGAGTGCTATCACCTTTTTGGTATTATATGTGGATGACATCCTAATCATTGGGAATGATGTAGGAATACTATCCATAGTAAAGGCTTGGTTATCTAGACACTTCTCCATGAAGGACTTAGGGGAAGCATCCTATATGTTGGGGATTACTATAGAGATAGATCCAAGAGGATGCTTTGCTTGTCCCAGTCCAGGTATATAGAAACCATTGTCAAAAGGTTTGGCATGAAAAATTCCAAGAGAAGTCTCATACCGATGAGACATGGGATATCGCTTTCTACGAGTATGTCCCCAAAGACTCTAGAAGAATGGGCGAACATGGATATGATACCTTATGTCTTAGCAATAGGGTTTATCATGTATGCCATGCTATGTACTAGGCCTGATATAGCGCATGCATTGAGTGTCACGAGCAGGTATCAGGTGGATCTAGGCTTGGAGCACTAGAAAGTAGTAAAGTGTATCATTAAGTACTTGAGAAGGACTAAAGATCTTTTACTAGTATATGGAGGTAATAGCCTTAAGGTTGAAGGCTACACTGACTTAAATTTTCAGTTTGATGTCGATGATAGCAAGTCGAATTCAGGGTATATGTACACCTTGAATGGAGGAGTTGTGTTCTGAAAGAGTCCCAAGCAAGATACCACTGCTGACTCGACCATAGAGACGGAGTACATTGCTTCATTAGATGCAGCAAAGGAGGGAGTCTGGGTGAAGAAGTTCATCACAGATTTGGGATTTGTGCCGGGTAGCGAGGAGCCGATCTCCTTATATTGCGACAACAACGGGGCGATTACTCAAATAAGGGAACTCGGGTTTCATCAGAAGTGTTCTGAGGAGGTTCAAACTTATTAGAGAGATCGTAACCCGAGGAGATGTAGAAGTGGAAAGAGTTTCATTCGAAGGTAACATTACAGATCCTCTGACAAAGCCGTTGTCTCAGATTGTCTTTGAGCGTCACAGGGGTCTAATGGGGATCAGACACATAGGTGATTGGCTTTAGGTCAAGTGGGAGATTGCTAGTCATAGGTACCCAGCAAGCCAATCACGTGAGTGATGGCATGTGTGACTTGATACAGAATCTTTTTGCTTATTATATTTTGGCATATATCACTTTATAAATATTGTATATATGCATATATATTGTGATGTCCTTGGATTTGTGCAATCGGAATCGAATCGTGATGAGATCACGATAATGAGATCGATTCACCTTTAAACACATATCCTAAATAATCTCGGTCATAGGTTACTCGAGAGGGACATCGTGATAACCGGACATACTGGTGTGCTGTATACCCGTCCGTATGATGGATGCAGCTGGTCTCATAGCTGCTCTTGTAGGGACACTAGGGATACAGTACAGGTACTCATTGGAGAATGGGTTCACTGATTGATCCGCTTACGGAATGTTGGATGGTTGATGATGCCTTATTGTCAGACAACGATTCCGTAGTCCTAGTGGTGTATCTGGTCCTTAGACTTTAGACACCAAGGATATCCTGTATGAGTGCTCCACTCTTTGATACCAGACTTATAGGTTTGGCTGTCCTAGATCTAGTACAACTGGTCATTGGGAGTGATAATCGACCTTACGAGGGCTATTGAGTGTCGATAGAGGATCATCCACTCTCGACGTCATGAGAGGAATATCCCATATGTTCTCGCTCAGACAAATCCCTGGCCAGGGTCATTCGGGTTGAGAGAGAAAGAGTTCTATGGGAGAATCCGTTTAGAGCGAGACTCGAGTAGAAATCGTATGGGTCTGACAACACCATGCTCGATATTCGGTCTCTGGGATATTAGAGGGATGAGGGACTATAGGTATACGGTAACTGAGGATAGACAGGTCCAATGGATTGGATTCCCCTGTATCGTCTGGGGACTACGGCGTAGTGGCCTAGTATGTCCATAGTCGATGAGTCAAGTGAATTATTACAGAGATAACAATTCACTGAGTTAGAAGGAGTTCTGACAGATATGACTTACGGCTAGCTCGATATTGGGCCTAGAGGGTCACACACATATGGTAGGCATCGCGATGAGTAGAGGTTCGGATATGAGATATCCGACGGAGCCCTTGTCTTATTGGATGCAGATCCAATACCCACTAAGGGAGGACCCATTTGGGTTTGACAGGGGACCTCAATAAATAGGAGGGATTCAGAGCCTCATAGGCTAGAGCCTTTGCTTGCCTTTCCTATTCTCCTCTCCCTCTCCACCTCAGAACAGGCCTGAAGTTTTGATGAGTGTCGTCGCAACCTTGCTGTGTGGATCACCACTAGAGAGGAGGATGCTTGACCTCCTTCACCCTCTCCTAAGGATCTGCAAGGAAACAGGGATATACGATCTCCCTAGGTAACACAATCTACTCTATATGTAGTTTTAAGTTTCGCGAATTTTGCGCACCATGTTGAATCTCATATTTTGATGATGAAGTCAATTGTCATTTGTTATCTAATCTATATGTTGAGATAAGTGTGCAGGATTAACTACGATGAAAGTAAGACATGCAGCAGGAGTTGCGACGGAGTCAAGACAATGATCATGTTGGGAGTTCGAGAGTTCGACGGAAGTTCGGACAGTCGTCCGAGGTTCTACGGGAACAAATCCGAGAAGTCCATAAGCTTGCCAAAGAAGCTCGTCGGAACTCGCCAAGTGAATCGTCGCAAGTCCAGGAGTTTGCCGGAAGTCCGTAGGAGCATCACCGAGGGTTCATCGGATGATCGACGGAAGTTCGCCGGAAGCTCGCCGGAAGAAGCGATTGACGCACCGGAGCAAGTTGCAGTAAATATCTTAGGAAAAATCGTAGTTAGCACGTTGATTAAGTTGGAAATGGGAGGTGATCCCATTAACTTAATCTTAGGGCAATTGGGCCCTTGAAAAACCCAAATTGGGCCGAATGGATCAACCCATTCGGACCTTGATTTCTGCCAGGCGGTTGAACCGCCCAAGGCAGGAGGTTGCACCGCTTGGGCTCAGTCTCCGAGCGAGACTGGGAGGTGCAACCGCTCCAGCCAGGCGGTGGCACCTCCTGGGCTCAGTCTCCGAGCGAGACTGGGCGGTGCAACCTCCCCTGAGAGGAGGTGGCACCGCCTGAGCTCGGTCTTCGAGCTCTGCCAGGCGGTGCAACCGCCTCAGTCAGGAGGTGCAACCGCCTGAGCTTGGTCTTTGAGCTTTGTCAGGAGGTGCAACCGCCCCTGACAGGAGGTAGCACCGCCTAGAGGCTCAGTCTTCGAGCTTTGCTAGGCGGTGCAACCGCTCCAGTCAGGAGGTGCAACCGCCTGATCTCGAAATTCCGGGAATTGACAGTTTTAAGCTCCAAATTTGAACTGGGTTGGGGCCTATAAATACCCCACCCATTCATCACTGAAAGAGCATGAACTTACATCGAAATCTTGATCTTTTTCTGTGATTCTCAGAGCTCAAAATTGTTGTAAAGGCCAAAAGTTCTTCTCCCTCTGTTCTTCTAAGTTCTGAGTTGTAAAGAGAGGAGAGAAAATTCTGTAAGGGTTGTCTCTTAAGCCCGTCAAAAGGAGTGAAACTGTAAAAAGGGTGGTTGGCCTTCGCTTATTGAAGGAAGGCCTCTAGTTGACGTCGGTGACCTCGTCGGTGGAGGAAGCCAAAAGTGGAGTAGGTCAAGATTGACCGAACCACTCTAAATCTCGGTTTGCATTTACTTTGAGCATATTATCTTTACTGCAAACCTCCTTTAAAGCTTACTGCTTTCTACGCATATACGATCGAGTTTCAAGCTTTGCACTTTCCGAATCAGCGTTTAGACGTAAATCTGTTTTTTCGTATGATCATCATATTTCAGTTTGCGTTTACGTTTTGATTTCAATCATAACTGCAAACTGCCTTTATATCCTTGCTTAAACTACATCTTATCTAATCAAGTGATTTACGAATCAACACTTAGACGTAAATCAGCTTCTTCGTATGAACGTCGTATTTCAGTTTGCGCTTATATTCTGGTTTTCATCATAACTGCAAAATGCCTTCATAAATTGATTTTAACGTCATCTCGCTTGATCTTAAGTTAAAGTAATCTTAGAATTGGCTTTCACACTGAAATCCTTTTTATCATTCGAACGTGTTTTATCGTGGAAAGATTTCCGCTGCACTAATTCACCCCCCCCCCCCCCCCCTCTTAGTGCTCTTGATCCTAACACACCAATCTTCGCACGACGACGAACATCTCTTTGGGAATCGGGAATTTTGCTTTCTTGTTCTTCCACTGCGCATGTGATGTCGCCCCCAAGATTTTCCAATAATGTGGACACGTGTGAGAGATTTTTGGTCTGTAATGGACCATTTTACCCTTTGTTGTGCAACTGTTTAGAGCTTGTAAAATTTGTTTGTAATTTGCATTGTCTATGAAGTGTTTTCGGAGATGTTTGCTTGTGGATCTCGAGTGAGGCATTTTCTCTATCTTGTTCTCTCTTTTGTGGGTCTTAAAGGACCATGGGAGGCTTCGGGGAGGCTGACCTTTACGAACGGACATGCAAGGATGCCGTACGACTTAGGCAAAACCAGCTAAGTCCTTGACAATAGTCTACCCAAATATTTTTGGGCCGAAGCCATAAATACAGCATGCTATGTCATGAGTAGGGTTCTAGTAAGACCATTGCTCTCAAAAACTCCGTATGAGTTGTGAAACAATAAAAAACCCAACATTTCATATTTTAAAGTCTTCGGGTGCAAATGTTTTAGTTTGAATAGAAAAGATACCTTAGGAAAGTTTGATGCAAAATCCATTGAAGAAATTTTTCTTGGCTATTCTTCTATTTCTAAAGCTTTTCATATTTTTAATAAAAGAACATTGGTTATAGAAGATGAGTCTATTCATGTTGTTTTTAATGAAATTTCCGAAGTTAAGAAAAATGATCTTGATGATGACGTTAATTTTGATGCTTCGAATTTAAATGAAACCCTTTCTCCATCTAGCAACTTGGATGCATCTTCTTTCGAAACATCCTTACCTAAGGAATAAAAGTATGTAGATGCTCATCCTAAGGAGCTAATAATAGGAGACACAATAAAAGGGGTTTAAACTCATTCTTGATCAAATTTGTCATAATTATTGTTATCTAAACTAAGATTTTGCTATCAAATTCCTATTAGAACCCTAGCAGATTCTAAGCTTGGTATTGATCTCTTTAGGTGATCGACCTCCTTGGAACTCTGTAGGGGTTCCTTCCTCCAAGTTACTGTTCAAAGGCTGCTAAAAAGATTCATCTATTACTTGTCGAAAGAGGATGAATATATGACTATTTATAGGGCTTCTAAACCCTAACTCCCAATAGGACTCCTACTCAAGACTCTTACTTCTAACCAACTCCTAATAAGACTCCTACTCTAAGAAGCAACCTCCCAACTAACCCTAACCCTAGCCGGACTCTTCACCTCTTTAATAGGGGTTGGCTAGGTAGATTTTATATGAATGCCCCTTTTAGTAAAATTTAATTAGGACTCTCCTAGCTAGAGTCTTAACAGACCCGCCCTCTTTAAATTAACCTTGTCCATGAGGCTAACGATCTATGAATTCTGTGAATTTGATCTTCAAGTCGTCATAGTTCTCCCAAGTGGCATCTTTGGCTGGTAGGTTCACCCATTATATTAGCACTTTAGTAGTGGGCCATCATCGTCGAGTCACGATCCGTCATTCAATAATGGCACTTTGTTGGGTCTGGAGTTCTCCTTGGGTAGTCATATTTGGTAGATGGTTTTGGACTATCTCGTTTTGTCCCAACTTAAGCTTTAAACACGATACATGGAAGACTAGATGGATTCGGGAGCTAGCGGGTAATTCCAATCTGTATACTACCGCTCCGATGCGCCCCAAAATTTGGTAGGGTCCATAGAATCAAGGTGAAAGCTTTATAGATGCTTTAGTTTGGATTGATGTTTGTTTTTATGGCCGGAGCCAAAGGAAGACCAAATCTCCTACTAAAAATTCTCTTTCGCATTGGTGTTGATCATCTTGTTGTTTCATCCTTACTTGGGCTATAGTGAAATTATCTTTTAGTAACTTCAGCATTTTTTCTTTGTCCTATAGTTCTCTGTCTACTTGTTCTACTTTAGAGGTGCCCAACACATATTTTGGGATCACAGGAGGAGGTCGGTTATACATAGCCTCACAGAGAGTATATTTTACGAATGAATGATAGGTTGTATTACACCACCACCTGGCCTAGGGAAGCCACTTTGTCCACTCTTTTGGCTGGCACTAGTGAAGCATCTGAGGTATGTCTTCAAGCACCTGTTCACCACTTTAGTTTTGTCGTCGGTTTGTGAGTGATATACAGTACTCATTTTCAATTTAGTGCCCTGCATTTGGTATAACTCTGTCCAAAATCTGCTTGTGAAGACCCTATCACGATCAGTTATAATAGATCTCGGCATCCCATGTAATTTTATAATATTCTCCATAAAGATTCGAGTAATACTAGAAGCATTGTAGAGATTATAAACAACACAAAAATGAGCATACTTTGTAAGGCGATCAGCCACGACAAGAATTATACTTTTTCCTTGTGATGAGGGAAGCCCTTCGATGAAGTCCATTGATATATCAATCCATATTGAGTCCGGGATGGGTAGAGGTTGTAGCTTTCCAGGGCTTGCCACAATCTCGTCTTTATGTCGTTGACATACATCACATTGTGTCACAAATTTAGCAATAATATTTTTCATCCCTACCCAATAAAATTTTTGCTTAATTTTTTTATAGGTTCTAAGGAACCTAGTGTAATATCTCTTATTTCTAAAACTCATGTAAGGACCCATTTGTAAATTGGAGGACCTATATATAAATATAGAAAATTTTAAGAACTAAACTGTTAGGTTACAAAAAAAAGAAAAAAAAGGGAAAGGGTGCCGATTTTATCCCACCACCTCCCATGCTCTCTGTTTCCCATAGGAAACTGAGAGAGAAGTGGTGGGGTGTTAGGGAGAAGAATAGAAGTAGAGAAGAAGGGAAGAAGAGGAGAAGAAGAGGAGGAGAAGAGAAGAAGAAGAAGAAGAAGAAGAGAAGAAGAAGAAGAAGAGGGACAAGAAAGGGAAGAAGAAGAAAAGAGGAGAGTGGTTGTGGCAAGGGCTATAGCGAGGAGGTGTGGGGCATCGGGAAGGAGAAGGGAAGAAGAGGAGAAGAAGAGAAGAAGAAGAAGAGGAAAAAGAGAAGAAAAGAAGAAGTAGAAGGAGAAGAGAGGGAAGAGGGAGAGGGGAGAGAGGTGGCAGCAGCTAGGGCTGCAACACCTCTGTTTCCCACAGGAGGAAAAAACAGAGGAGAGGATGTGTGTGGCGTCCGAAAGGAGAAGGGAAGAAGAGGAGAAGAAGAGGAGGGAGGAGGTGGCTGCGGCACCTCTATTTCCCACAGGAGGAAATAGAGGAGAGGAGGCGCTATGCATCAGGGAGAAAAAGGCAAGAAGAGGAGAAGAAGAGGCTTATAAATACTCCTCTCATCCCTGGTTAACATACACAAGAATTGAGAGCAAAAAAGAAGAAAAATATTATTGTAATCTTGTAAAAACTCCTCTAAAAGCTCTAAGTGTTAGTGTAGTTTAAGAAATGAGTAAGTGGGGGTGTAAAGGTTGTCTCCTAAACCTATAAAAAGGAGAAGAGGGATGTAAAAGGGTAGTTGATCTTCACCCATTGAAGGAAGATCGTTAGTGGATGCCGGTGGCCTCGACGGAAGAGGAATCGATAGAGTGGATATAGGTCACAATGACGGAACCACTATAAAACTTAGTTTACATTTCTATTCTTGCAATTTATCTTTACTGCAAACTACCTTTACCTGCTTATTGCTTTCACTATGCTTACGAACGAGATTTGAAGTTATCTTTCTGATATTGGTTTTATCAAATGAAGAATTTTTCAAATCGGTGATTTTATCCATTGCACTGATTCACCCCTCCTCTTAGTGTCGACTCGATCCTAATAGTTAGTATCAGAGCCATGATATTTCTCACTTGGTTTAACACCCATGAGAAATGACTCTTTTCAGCTTTCAAGAGGGATTTTCTATCGTTCGTCCTCTCATGTTCAATGGGTAGACTATACTTATTGGAAAACTCGGATGAGAGTTTTCTTGCTTTCCTTGAACTTTGATTTATGGAATATTATTGAACTTGATTTTCAAACCCCCTCTAAACATATGAATGAATGGAATGATTTTGAGAAAAAAATCATTTTCTTTAAATGCAAAAGCTATGAATACTTTATTTTGTGCTTTAGATAAAAATAAGTTTAATTATATTTCAACATATGAAACGACTTTTGAGATTTGGCACAATCTCGAAATCACTCACGAAGGCACGAATAGAGTTAAAGAGTCTAAAGTCAATTTTTTAATGCATGATTTTGATCTATTTCGAATGAAGCCAAGTGAAACCATTGTTAACATATACACATGTTTTATGGATGTCATCAATGGCTTAAAAGCTCTTGGCAAATGTTTTTTAAATCTTGAACTTATTAATAAAGTTTTACGATCTTTTTCAAAAAATTGGGACCCTAAAGTAACGGTCATTCAAGAAGCCAAGGATTTGAATAATTTCCCTCTCGAAGAACTTATCGAGTCTTTGATGACTTACGAAATAACTTATGTGGTACATAACGAACTTGAGAATAATCTTCTAAAAAATTAGAAGAATTTTGTACTTAGAACAAAAGAAGACCACTCGAGCAAAAGCTCAAGTGATGACGAACTTGATCTTCTCAAAATAAAGCTTAAAAAATTCTTAAAACATGAAACTAAGAATAAAAATGAACTTAAAAAGAAGAAGCTACCAAATTAGAAGGAAGTATTCAAGGTGGTATGGGACGAATCGGGCTCATCCGATAACGAGAACCAAACCAACAAAGACAATGTCGCGAACTATGCGTTAATGGCTTTCGACGACGAGGTAACCAAAACCCTCTTAGTTTATTTTGAAATAACTTGATGCTCTTCATGAGTTGTTTTTAAATTAGTTAGTAGAAAAAAAAGGGCAAAAAATATCATGCTTCTCTTTCTACTATTTTTGAAAAATTAAAAAAAATTGAACATGACAATTGTATTTCTTTATGATAAAGGAACAAAATATTAAATTTAAATCTAATGTTTGTACACCTAATGAGATTAATTCTATGTATGTTTTTAAGAAGCAAGAAGGTGTATCTTGATGATTTCCATATTGCTTTTTGATTTTGATTGAAGATGCCTTATGTTCAATGAAATTATGCTTACTGAGTTTATATTTCGAAATTATGCATGATGATTCTTGTAATTTATGGCTTATCGATTTTTGTCATGATGAAATTTATTTTTTCAGTTTTAAATGATGATGAATGTTTTTATTTAGCAAAGGCATGCTTGTATGAAATAAAAAGGGAATATATTTCTTGAAAATTTCTCAATCTTTATCTTATCGAGATTTTCATCTTAGATATCCTAATTAATGAATCTATTATGTTATGAATTTTGTGAACCATGAAATTGATTTTGATGATTTGAATTTAATGGGTTTTATCTAAATCATGATCTTGATTTCTCGAGATTTATAACTTGAAATCTTTTTTGAATCAAGATCTCTTCTTATGTGTTCTCATATCTTCTTATTGAGATGTATCTAAATTAATCATGGATTTTCTCTTGATTTCTCAGAATTTATAACATAAGATTACCTTTGAAGATCATTGACTATTAAATCTCCTAAGATTTCTTTTTGTTATTTACTAAAAAGGAGATTTGTCAAGATGAATCATTTACGAATTGATCTTTCATCTTTCATATTATGATTTTTATATGATGTAAGAAGGAAATGAAGTGCACCATTAAAAAATTCCCCTATTCTTCTTTCTTGTTTACAATGAAAAAGGGGAGAAAGAAAATCGCTAGCATCTCAAGAGATTGATAAATCAATTTATATCATTTTGAATCTCCTGAAAATAATTTTGATGATTTGAATCTAAATGAGATTTTTTTACAATCGAATCATGAACTTTCTCTTGATTTCTTAACTTGAGATTTTCTTTTATGAATCAAGATCTCTTGTGCTTTATTCTCATATAATTCTTGCATTTTGTTTAAGAGAAAATTTTCTATATGATTCATGTCTCTTGGTATTCAAATAATCTTTGATATTATATCTTTCATGCCATGATTTATTTATGATACTCCCTTATATTCAGAAATTGTATACATCATCACATTTGATTTAAATTTATCTTTGTCATGATATGAAAATTGATGTAAAGGGAAAATAATTACAAAATTATATTCTTCTCTTCTTTTTGACAATGACAAAGGGGGAGAAAGAACTCACTAGCTTGCATGTTCTAAAATGATGTAAAATTTGCTAGTTTGAATGATGCAAAATTTGTTAGCTTGTTTGATGTAAAACTTGCTATCTTACTAGCTTACATATCCAAAACTTGCTAGCTTGCCCAACTTAAAAGAGAAGCAAGAATTACTAGCTTACGCTTTGCAAAGGAAGCAAAAAAATTGCACTTCTCAAAAGAGAAGAATGAACTTGCGCATCTTTAAAATTAATGATTATTTGGTGATTATGCATGCTATAAAGTGATGAAAAAATTTGCTAGCTTGTATATTGTAAAACTTGCATATCTCAAAAACTGGCTAGATGCACTTCTTCTTTTTGTTGAAGACAAAGGGGGAGAAATGTGGTAAATTTTTGATAAAATGACATTATGAATGTTTGAGATAAATGTATAAAATGTATCTTGTCATAAATGCTTAAATGTTTTGTGAATACTTGAAATATAATTCGAATCATCAAATACATGGCAACACATCGCAAATACTTGAAACATATCAAAATGCATTGTAGATACTTGAAATGTTTCATGAATAATAATTGTCTATCATTATGATAAGGTATCATGAGTTTAACTTACTATTTACAATCAATATCATGCCTCAGAATGATGAATTGTTATCTTTTATCAAGAATTATTTTTATATTTGAAATTCGTATTATACTTGAAAATGATGATTGTCTATTATCATTGGACTTGAAAATGGATTTCAAGCCTGGCATAATTTTTATTGACAAATACGTGGTATTGTATTTTGAATTAGTAAATCATGATGAGTTTTATGATGTGCATGTTGATAAATTTAAATGAAAATAACTTATCAGTTTGATGCTTGAATTCAAAGGCCTTGAATTCAAGAGTATCTTTTCTCAAGTATGACATATAGATAGGGGGAGTTAAGGTTAACTCCGTCATCAATCGATTGTCATCATAAAAAAGTGAGAGATTGTTGAATCTCGAATTTTGATGATGAAATCAATTAGTAACTTGTTTGATCTAATCTATATGTTGAGACAAGTGTATAAGATTAACTATGATAGCAATAAGGCATAAAGTAGATGTTGGGCCGGAGTCAAAGATCGGATGATACGTCGAAGATTCGGATGATGTGCCGAATGCTTACCGGAAGCTCGTCGAGAGTTTGTCGAGAGCTCACCAAGAGTTCATCGGGAGTTCGCTGAGATTTCATCGGGAGTTCATCGGAAGTTCGCTGAAAGATCGTCGGAAGCTCGCTGGAAAAAACCTAGACTTACTAGACTTATTTAGCATAGTATATGCCTTAAAATTCGTAGTTAGCACTTAAATTGGGTTGGAATTGGGCCAACTCAATTAGGGGCCAATTGGGCCCAAGTTTGGGCTGTGTTGGGCCAAGTGAAAAGGCCCAAACAGTAACCCAACATGTGAAACCATCGTGGCACAGTCTCCGAGACTATGTTAGGTAGTGGTACCGCCCAGACACAGTCTCCGAGAGACTATCAGGTGATGGTACCTCCCAGTGGTAGGGTACCAAGCAGTGGTACCGCCCAATGGCAGGGCACCAGGCGATGGTACCACCTAGTGTCAGTGCTGCAGGCGATGGTATTGCCCAACACAAGCGATGGTACCTCCAAGACATAGGAAACCCAGGTTGAGACACTTTTAAGCTTCAAGTTTGAATCCACTTGAAGCCTATAAATACCCCTCACATCCATAGTTAACATACACATAAATTAAGAGCAAAAAAGAAGAAAAACGTTGTTATAATCTTGTAAGAACTCCTCTAAAAGCTCTAAGTGTTAGTGCAGTTTAAGAGGGGAGTAAGTGGGGGTGTAAAGGTTGTCTCCTAAACCTGTGAAAATAGGAAGAGGGGTGTAAAAGGGTAGTTGATCTTCGCCCATTGAAGGAAGATCGTTAGTGGATGCCGGTGGCCTCAACGGAAGAGGAATCGACAGAGTGAATGTAAGTCATGATGACCAAACCACTATAAAACTTGGTTTGCATTTCCATTCTTGCAATTTATCTTTACTGCAAATTGCCTTTACCTACTTACTACTTTCACTATGCTTACGAATGAGATTTGAAGTTATCTTTCTATTATTGGTTTTATTGAACAAAGAAATTTTCAAACCGATGATTTTATCCACTGCACTAATTCCCCCCCCCCTTCTCCAGTGCCGACTTAATCCTAACAACAACAATAGGGTGATTGCTTAAACAAAGGAACCTAAATCTCATTAGAAGTCGAAGAACTTTCTTAGGAGGTTCCACCTAATCAGGGAGATTGTCGCCCGAGAAGATGTAGCAGTGAAAAGAGTTCCATCCGAAGATAACAACGTAGATCCACTGACAAAGCCGTTGTCTCATATTATCTTTAAGCATCATAGGGGTCTGATGGGGATCAGACACATAGGTGATTGGCTTTAGGTCAAGTGAGAGATTAATAGTCATTGGTGCCAATACAAGCCAATCACGTGAGTGATGACACTTGTGACTTGACATGTAGTCTTTTTGCTTATTTTTATTATTTGACATTTTATCACTTTATATTGCTTGTTGGATATATGCATATATATTGTGATATCCGTGGATATATGCAATGGGAATTAGATCGTGATGAGATCATAATAATGAGATCGATTCACCTTTAAACATAGACCCTAAATAATCCTAGTCATAGGATACTCGATAAAGATATCGAGATAATTGGATAGACTAGTGTGCTTGCTATATACTCATCTATATGATGGAGGCAGCTAGTCTCATAGTTGCTTATGTGAGGACATTAAGGATATAGTGTGGGTACTCATTGGAGAGTGAGTTCACTGATTGATCCGCTCATGGAATACTAGATGGTTGATGATGCCTTATTGTCAGACAATGATTCCGTAGTCCTAGTAGTGTATCTAGTCCTTAGATCATTGAATCTTGAATTTTGATGATGAAATCAATTGATAAGCTTATGATCTAATATGCGTTTTGGGTGACGTAGGACTAGCATCGATCAAGGAGAGGCAAATTAATTAAAGTAGTAGGAATTAGATATTGGGTTGGAGTGAACATATCGGAAGATTGGACGTCAGGATAGAGGATCAGTCAACGTGTCGACAAAAGGCTTCATACCATGAATTCGGGCATCGGGTCGAAGGATCAAATATTGCGCTAAGGAGATTAGAAGTTGCGGGAGTCAATATGCCGATTAGGCAATACATCGAAGGAAAGGACGATGCGCCGAAGGATCAAACGAGCGTCGGATGAATCAATGACATGTCGGACAAAGGATTCATTCTTCGTAATCATTTGTCTAAGATCTAAGTATTTTAGGGGGCTAATTGAGTTAGTTTTTGTACAATCATGATAACTTAATTATGGGTCAATTGGGCCTTAATTGAGACTGATTTGGGTTTATTAGGAGGCCCATTCAATGACCCAAAAGTTGGGTTAGGCAATAGCACTACTAGAACAAGCGGTGGAACCACTTGTGAGTTGGAAAACTCAAAAAACCCGATCTTCGAGGCTATCAGGCGGTGGTATCGCCCAGTGATAGTGTGTCAAGTGGTGGTACCGCTAAACTAGGCGATGGTACCGCCCAGTGTTAGATTGTAGGAGGTGGTACCGCTCGTACCGGGAAGACCTAGAAATTTAAATTTTTGGCTCCATTTTTGAAATCATTTGGGGCCTATAAATACCCCAACTAGGTAGTAAGAAAGGAGCAAGAATTCTTAAGGAAAAAACTAAGTAAAGTCTACCAAAACTTTGAGTTCCCTCCTCCTAGTGCTTAGAGTTAGTCCTAAGGGAGTTGTGTGAGGGAATACTTGTAAAGGAGTAACTTGTAAGAGTTATCTCCTAAACCTATGAAAAGGAGAAAGTGCTGTAAAGAGGTGTTTGGTCTTCGGCTATTGAAGGAAGACCTTTAGTGGACGTCAATGACCTCAACAGAGGAGGACTCGGAAGTGGATGTAGGTCACTACGACCGAACCACTATAAATTTTGGTGTATTCTTTCCTTACTACTTATTTTCTTTACTATTTTATACTTTACTTCAATGCAAACTATCCAATCCCCTCTTCTCTATTCACTTGCAAACTTATATGAGTTAAACAAATAATTTTTATCGAATTTAATTTTTATCGTATGAAGATTTTCAAACTGACGTAATTTTTTCGCAGCACTAATTCACCCCCCCCACCCCCCACCCCCCTCTTAGTGTCGACTCGATCCTAACATAGTCATGAGATATCAAAGATGTCCTGTATGAGTACTCCACTCTTTGATACCAGACTTATAGGTTTGGAAGTCCCAAATCTAGTATAGTCGGTTATTGGGAGTGGCAGCCAACCTTACGATGGCTATTGAGTATCGATAGAGGATCATCCGCTCTCGATATCATGAGAGGAATATCCTATGTGTTCTTGCAAAAATAAATCCTTGGACTTGGTCATTCGAATTGAGAGAGAAGGAGTTCTCTGGGAGAATCCAATTAGAGTGAGACTCGAGGAGAAACTGTATGGGCCTATCAACACCATGCCTGCTATATGGTCTTTGGGATATTAGATAGATGAGAGACTAAAGGTACATGATAATTGAGGACAGATAGGCCTAAAGGATTGGATTCCCCTATATCATTTGGGGACTACGGCGTAGTGGCCAAGTACGTCCGCAGTAGAAGAGTCGAGTGAATTATTTTGGAGATAATAGTCCACTGAGCCAGAAGGAGTTCTAACAGTTATAACTTATGGCCAGCTCAATATTGGGCTTAGAGGGTCACATATATATGGTAGTATTAGGATCAAGAGCACTAAGAGGGGGGGGTGAATTAATGCAGCGAAAAACTTTCGTCAGTTCAAAAAGACTTCATATGACAACCGTTTCGGAAAGATCTTTAACATGAGAGAAAATGAAAGTATAGTTAATGTAAAGCAATGAAGGCAGTTTGTAGTTAAGACAAAGAGCAGAATATAAATGCAAATTAAGATTTAGAGTGGTTCGGTCAATCTTGACCTACATTCACTTTTGGCTTCCTCCTCCGATGAGGTCACTGATGTCCACTAGAGGCTTTCCTTCAATAGATGAAGGTAAATCACCCATTTACAGCTTTACTCCTTTTGACAGGCTTAGGAGACAATCCTTACAGATTTTCACTCCTCTCTTGAATGATCAAAACTTAGAAGAAAAGAGGGAGAAGAACTTCTAGCCTTTTATAATACTTTTAAGCTCTCAAATTCTCAGAATAAATGGAAGCTTTCGGTGCCCTTTGTTGGGAAATCTTAGGGGCGACATCATATGCGCAGCGGAAGAACAAGAAAACAAAATCCCTGATTCCCAAAGAGATGTTCGTCGTCGTGCGAAGATTGGTGCGCAAAATCCGTGAAACTTAAAACTACGTATAGAGTAGATTATGTTACCTAGGGAGATCGTATATCCTTATTTCCATACAGATCCTTAGGAGAGGGTGAAGGAGGTCAAGCGTCCTCCTCTCTATCAGTGATCCACACAACAGGGTTGCGACGACACTCCTCAAAACTCCAGGCCTGCTCTAAGGTGCAGAGGGAGAGGAGAATAGGAAAGGCAAGCAAAGGCTCTAGCCTTTGAGGATCTAAATCCCTCCTATTTATAGAGGCCCCTTGTCCAACCCTAATGGGTCCTCCCCTAGTGGGTATTAGATATGCATCCAATAAGACAAGGGCTCCGACGGATATCTCATATCCGAACCTTTACTCTTCGCAATGCCTACCATATGTGTGTGACCCTCTAGGCCCAATATCGAGCTGGCCGTGAGTCATACCTATCAGAACTCCTTCTAACTCAATGAATTATTATCTCTGTAATAATTCACTTGACTCATCGACTACGGACGTACTAGGCCACTACGCCGTAGTCCGCAAACGATACAGGGGAATCCAATCCATTGGACCTATCTGTCCTCAGTTACCGTGTACCTATAGTCCCTCATCCCTCTAATATCCCAGAGATCGTATATTGAGCATGGTGCTATCAGACCCATACGGTTTCTACTCGAGTCTCGCTCTAATCGGATTCTCCCGGAGAACTCTTTCTCTCTCAACCCGAATGACCCTGGCTAGGGATTTGTCTGAGCGAGAATACATGGGATATTCCTCTCATGACGCCGAGAGTGGATGATCCTCTATCGATACTCAATAGCCCTCATAAGATCGACTACTACTCTCAATGACCAGCTGTACCAGATCTGGGATAGCCAAACCTACAAGTCAGGTATCAAAGAGTGGAGCACTTATACAGGACATCCTTGGTGTCTCAAGTGTAAAGACCATATACACCACTAGGACAATGGAATCACTGTCTGACAATAAGGCATCATCAACCATCCAACATTCCGTAAGCGGATCAATCAGTGAACTCATTCTCTAATGAGCACCTGTACTGTATCCCTAGTGTCCCTACACGAGCAGCTATGAGACCAACTACATCCATCATATGGATAGGTATACAGCACACCAGTCTGTCCGGTTATCATGATGTCCCTCTCGAGTAACCTATGATCGGGATTATTTAGGATATGTGTTTCAAGGTGAATCGATCTCATTATCGTGATCTCATCATGATCCGATTCCCATTACACAAATCCAAGGATATCACAATATATATATACATTTATGCAATAGTTATAAAGTGATATACGCCAAAATATAATAAGAAAAAAGATTTTGTATCAAGTCACACGTGCCATTACTCACGTGATTGGCTTGCTGGGCACCTATGACTAACACCCTTTCATGCAGGAAAGGGTAGGGTTTATATAGGCCCCAATTGGTTTGAATTTGGAGCTCAAAAGTGTCATCTCCTAGATTTTCGTGGTCATAGCGGTACTACCATCATAACTGGGCGGTACTATCGCCTAGCATTGCTCGGAGACCGAGCTCAGGCGGTACCACCACCTGATAGGGGCGGCACCACCGCTTGACTTTGCTCGGAGACCCAGCTCAGGCGGTACCATCGCTTGACAAGGGCGATACCACTGCCCAGCATTCATGGGAGATTGAGCTCCAAGGCGGTGCCACCGCCGGCCAAGAATTCTAGGTCCGAATGGGCTAATCCATTCGACCCAATTTGGGTCTATCAAGGGCCCAATTGCCCCCAGATTAAGTTAATGGGATCACCTCCCATTCCTAACTTAATCTACATGCTAACTATGATATTTAAGACATTAATACTGTAACTTGCTCGGGTGCATCAATTGCTTCTTCCGGCGAACTTCCAGCGAACATCCAACGAACCCTCGGCGATGCTCCGGTGGACTTCCAGTAAACTCCTGGACTTACGACGATCCACTAGGCGAGTTCTGATGAGCTTCTTTGGCAAGCTCCTGGACTTCTTGGATTTGTTCCCGCAGAACCTCCGACGACAATCCGGACTTCCGTCGTACTCTCGAACCCCCAACATAATCATGGTCTTGATTCTTGTGCAACACCTGCTACATATCTTACTGCCATCGTAGTTAATCCTACACATATAAAAAAAACTTTGATCTAGACAATTAATACTAAGCATTAATCAAGTTGTCCGATATGTCATTGGTCCCTCGACACTTCGTTTGATTCTTCATCGCGTCATTCTCTCCTGTGGCCTATTACCCAATCGGCCAGTTAACTCTATAACTCCGATATCCTTGGTGCAATACCCGCTCTTCTTGGCCCGATGCCCGAATTCACGGCCCGAAGCCTTCTGTCAATACGACGACCGATCCACCGTCCCGACGTCCAATCTTCTGATATGTTCCTCCGGCACAACTTGATTTTTCCTACTTTAATTATCTCATCCTGATTGAAGCATCCTACGTCACTCAAAACTTAGATTAAAACATCAACACAATTATCAATTGGTTTCATCATCAAAATACAAGATTCAACAATCTCTCCCTTTTTGATGATGACAACCAATTGATGACGGAGTTAAACTTAACTCCCAGAGTTTAACCAAACTCCTCCTATCAATATGCCTTATTGATAGAAACTCTTGGATTCAAAAATCCAAGCACCATATCATAATTAAATCATGACATACAATCAACATACTTCTCCCCCTTTGCTATCAACAAAAAGGAGAAGTACAATTTTCTTGTGTTTAAACATAAATTCAAATTGTTGCATGAAAAACATGAAGTTTTATCATCATGTAATTTGTAAACTAAAAAAATTAGCAAGTGTTACATCATGCTTAAAACATTCAAGCTATCAAGTTGTAGATATGCAAGGTAGCAAGATAGCATATTCTACTTCATACTAGCTAGCAAATTAGAGATGATCAAGAAAGCAACTCTTACTTCTTAAAATATGCAAGTTGCAAGCTAGCAAATTTTTGCTTCCTTTGCAATATTTGAGCTAGCAATTTTGCTTTTATTGCCAAGTGCAAGTTAGCATGTTTTGCATTTTGAGATAGGCAAGATAGTACTTTTGGTATTTTTGTTTTTTAAGATAGGCAAGCTTGTGATGTTCAAGATAGCAAGCTCTTTCTTCTCTTTTGAGAAGTGTCATTTTTGCTTTCTTTGCAAAGTGTAAGCTAGCAAAATGCCAAACTAGCAAGAGACAATGTTTTACATGAGGCAAGCAAACAATTTGGTAAGTGTTACATTTGCATCTTCTCTTTAGATGTGCAAGAAACTAAGCAATTTTTTGTATTTTCTTGACTTGTGCAAGCTGGCTAATTTTTGTTTGAGATGACCCTTTACATCAATTCAAGATAGCACATTAGCAACTCTTTCTCCGTCTTTGTCATTGGTAAAAAGAAGGGAAGACCCTTTACATCAATTATGACAAAGGTAAGTATCAATCTTATTTGTGCATCATTATATTTTTAAATTAAAACATGCACATTTTCAAAACCATACATTTTATTTTTCATGCATGATACAAATCAATCATCACTATGGGCATATCATATATGATATTCAAGCATTCATGATACATCATTTTGATAACAAATTATAGTATTTCAAATCATGATGGTATCTAAATGTCAAATTATATCCTACCATGCATGATCAAAACTTCTCCCCATTTTATCATTGTATACATCAAAATAAATTCATGAACACTTCATGCATTCATATCATCACATAAGGAATATCAATAAGAAAATAATTGGGTGATGAGATAAACATTTCATGAATACAAGGAATTGCATAAAAATCATATCATGAAAGATTTGAACATGTGAATACCAAAAGGCATGATTTCTTTTTGAAAAACCTCCTCATAAATAATCAAAAGAAAATCTTAGGAGATCGAGCAAAGAAAAAAATTTTGATTCATAATAAAATTTCATGTATCGAATATCAAGAAATCAAGATGATGATTCATAAAAAAATATATCACAAGTTATATTCAAGAGAAAAATCATCATTCATTTTCAATTCATTCAATTTGTCAAATCAACATTTCTTGGGTATGCATGATATCAAAACATGGTTTCAAATCTTCAATATAAATTCAAAAATGAAGGAGAAGAGAAGAATTCAAAGGTACAAAGATTTCAACCATCTCATAAACAAATGAAGGATCAAGTCATGAATCCAAAATTTCATGAATCATTTCGACAAGTCTCCTTTTTAAATAATCGAAATGATCATCAAAGGAAATCTCATGTTATTCTATGAAATCAAGATCATGATTTTGATAAAAATCATCTTAAATCCAAATCATCAAAATTCATTTTTATAGGTTCACAAAATTTATAACATAAGTAGATTCATGATTTCATTGATAGTATATTTTTTCCTTTTTTAAGTATTTCATTTTAAGTGATTGATTGCATATTAGTATGCTTTTTCATTTATGTTAAATAAAAACATGCATTAACGTTTAGGATCGAAAAATGAATTTCGTCATAAAACCATCAAGATCAATAAATCATAAAATCATCATATATAACTTAAAATCTCATGCATAAAATTGTCAACCATGGTATCAAAATATTTAATATTACATCATTATGCATTTCTTCAATCAAACATGATTTTATTTAATCAAAATCAAGAAATAACAATGGAAATCAACATGATACACATTATTACTTCTTAACCACATATAGCATGATTTCATAAGGCATTTTTAATCAAAATCATTTAGTTTATCATAAACCTGCAATTTTCATGATTATTTTCAAATTTACAAGAATGATAAGCATGATTCCTAATTTTTGTATTTTCATTATTAAATTATTAAACTTGTAATTTTCAAGAAAATTAATTCTAAACTAAATAAAAAAGGAAAATGCATCATGAAAAATATCATGTAATTTCGAAATAAATTAAAGGCATTTTGATTACCTCATCGTCGAATGCCGTTAAGCCGTAGTTTGCCATCTCGCCTTTTTTGATTTTCTCCTCATCTTCGGCGGAGCTTCATTCATCCCAATTTTTGTTCTTCTTCTTGCATTCAAAGCAAGTAGTTGCATTCTTTTTGTTTTTAAAATTTTATTTTATAATTTTCATTGAAAGTTCATGTTCACCATCACTTGCGCTTATGCTCAAGTGGTCTTCAAATGTTCTATGTCCCAAATCCTTCTTGTTCTTTGGAAGGTGGTTCTCAAGTTCTTCATGTGCATTGCACATTAATTCATAGGTCATCAAAGACCCTATTAGTTCTTCGAGAGGGAAATGGTTCAAATCTTTTGATTATTGAATAGCGATTACTTTTAAATCCCAAGTTTTATTAAGAGAATGCAAAATCTTATTTGCAAGTTCAAAATCCGAAAAATATTTGCCAAGAGCTTTTAAACCATTGACGACATCCGTAAAACAGGTGTATATGTCTTAATAATGGTTTCGTTCGACTTTATTCAAAAAAGCTCAAAATCAAACATTAAAAAATTAACTTTAGAATCCTTAACACTACTTGTGCCTTCGTGTGTGATTTTAAGAATGTGTTATATGTCAAAAGCCGATTTGTAGGTAGAAACCCGATTAAACTCGATTTTGTCTAAGGTATAAAATAGAGCGTTCATAGCTCTAGCATTTAAAGAAAATTTCTTCTCCAAATCATTCCAATTTTTCATTGGAAGAGAAGGCCTTTTAAAACCGGATTCGACAATGTGCCATAAATTCAAATCTAACGAAAGCAAGAAAACTCTCATTCGAGTTTTCCAATAAGTGTAGTCTGTCCCATTAAAAAAGGGAGGATGAATGAGAGAGTGACCCTTTTGGTTGCCGAAAAGAGCTATTTAAATTTGGGTGTTAAACCAAATATGAAAAATGAGGCTCTGATACCAATTGTTAGGATCAAGAGCACTAAGAGCGGGGTGGGGGGTGGTGGGGGGGGGGGGTGAATTAGTGCAGCAGAAAACTTTCATCGGTTCAAAAAGACTTCGTCCGAAAACCATTTCGGAAAGATCTTTAACTTGAGAGCAAACGAAAGTATGGTTTTGTAAAGCAACAGAGGCAGTTTGCAGTTTGGCTTCCTCCTTCGACGAGGTCACCGACGTCCACTAGAGGCCTTTCTTCAATAGGCGAAGGCTAATCACCCTTTTATAGCTTTACTCCTTTGGACGGGCTTAGGAGACAACCCTTACAGATTTCCACTCCTCTCTTGAATGATCAAAACTTAGAAGAAAAGAGGGAGAAGAACTTTTAGCCTTTTATAACACTTTTAAGCTCTCGAATTCAAAAAAAAAATGGCAGCTTTCGGTGCCCTTTCATGTAGGAAAGGGTGGGGTTTATATAGGCCCCAACTGGTTTGAATTTGGAGCTCAAAAGTGTCATCTCCCGGATTTCCGAGGTCCTAGCGGTACTACCCCCATAACTAGGCAGTACTACCGCTTGGCATTGCTCGGAGACCGAGCTCAGGTGGTACCACCGCTTGACTTCGCTCAGAGACCGAGCTCAGGTGGTACCACTGCCTGACAGGGGCAGTACCACCGCCCAGCATTCCTGGGAGATTGAGCTCCTAGGTAGTGCCATCGCCGGCCAGGAATTCTGGGTCTCAATGGACTGATCCATTCGACCCAATTTGGATATGTCAAGCGTCCAATTGCTCCCAAATTAAGTTAATGGGATCACCTCCCATTCCTAACTTAATCTACATGCTAACTATAATATTTAAGACATTAATACTACAACTTGCTCCGGTGCATCAATCGCTTCTTCCGGCGAGCTTTCGGCGAACTTCCGACGAACCCTCGGTGATGCTTCGATAGACTTCCGGCAAACTCCTAGACTTGTGACGATCCACTTGGCAAGTTCCAATGAGCTTCTTTGGCAAGCTCCTAGACTTCTCAGATTTGTTCCCGTAGAACCTCCGATGACCGTCCGGACTTCCGTTGAACTCTCGAACCCCCAACGTGATCATGGTCTTGACTCCGACGCAACACCTGTTGCATGTCTTGCTGCCATCGTAGTTAATCCTGCACATGTAAAACAAACTTCGATCTAGACTATTATTACTAAGCATTAATCAAGTTGTCCGGTATGTCATTAGTCCCTCGACACTTCATCCGATTATTCAGCACATCATCATCTCCTATGGCCTATTGCCTGATCAGCCAATTGACTCTACAACTCTGATATCCTTGGTGCAATACCCACTCTTCTTGGCCCAATGCTCGAATCCATGGCCTGAAGCCTTCTGTAGATACGTCGATCGATCCGTTGGCCCGACGTCCAATCTTCTGACATGTTCCTCCGGTACAACTTGATTTTTCCTACTTTAATTGTCTCATCCTGATCGAAGCATCTTACGTCACTCAAAACATAGATTAAAATATCAACACAATTATCAATTGGTTTCATCATCAAAATACGAGATTCAACAGGTAGGTGTTATGACGAGTAGAGGTTCGGATATGAGATATCCATTGGAGCCCATATCTTATTGGATATCCAATAAGCCCTAGAATTATTGGATCCCATGGATGAGATCCAATAAGAGCTAATAAGAGATTATTGGGTAGAGACCCACTAATCTAAGAGCTTTAGGTAATTGGATGGAGATCCAATAACCAATAGGGCAGGCTCCATTAGGGTTAACTGGGGGCCTCTATAAATCAGAAGGAACTAAAGGCTTAAAGGCTAGGGCTTCTTAGTTGTCATCTCCTATTCTCCTCTCCCTTTCTCCTCCTTAGATAGTAGGTGTGGAGATTTGAGGAGCATTGTCGTAGCCATATTGTGTGGATCACCGCTAGAGAGGAGGACGCTTGACCTCCTTCATCCACTCCTACAGATCTATAGGGATTCAGTGATATACAATCTCCCTAGGTAACACAACCATCTTTCTGATATATAATTTTTAATTATGTGGATTTTAAGTACCAATCTACACATGATGATCAACACATATTGGGAAATTTGGGATTTTTTGTTTTATGTTCTTCCGTTACGCATGTGATGTCACCCCTAGATTTTCCAACAGTACATATACCACAAATTTGACTTGCTATCATCAATATCGGACTGGAAATCTGAGTCTGTGTAGCCTTCGACCCTAAGGCTCTACCTTTCCATCTACTCCGATCTTCTTCTTGAAAATCCACTTGCAACCGATGGGTACAATATGCTCGGGTGCATTAACTAGGTTCCAAACCTTATTGGAGTACATGGAATCCACCTCAGAATTCATGACTTTTTGCTGTTAGGATCAAGAGCACTAAGAGGGGGGGGGGGGGGGGGGGGGGGTGAATTAGTGCAGCGGAAAACCTTCTGCGATTAAAAATCGAAAACTGCGTTCGTTCGATAGAAGTGATTTTGGTAAGAAAGCCGATTCGTAAATCACTTCAACTTTTGACTAGGAGAGATGCAGCAAGGATATGAACGCAGTTTGTAGTTATGATGGAAATCAGAATATAAGCGCAAACTGAAATACGACGTTCGTACGATAAAAGCGATTTCGGTATAAAAGCTGATTCGAAAACCACTTTAACTTGAGATAAGGCGAGATGTAGTTAAAGCAAAGATATAAAGGAAGTTTGCAGTTATAATGGAAATCAAAATGTAAGCGCAAACTGAAATACGACGTTCGTACGATAAAACTGATTTGCGTCTTAAACCCCGATTCGGAAAGCACTGAACTTTGAAACACGTGCGTAAAAACACAGAAGGCAGTAAGCTATTGAGGAGGTTTGCAGTAAAGATAAGATGCTCAAAGTAAATGCAAACTGAGATTTAGAGTGGTTCGATCAATCTTGACCTACTCCATTTTTGGCTTCCTCCACCGACGAGGTCACCGACGTCAACTAGAGGCCTTCCTTCAATAGGCGAAGGCCAACCACCCTTTTACAGCTTCACTCCTTTTGACGGGATTAGGAGACAACCCTTACAAAATTTTCTCTCCTCTCTTTACAACTTAGAACTTGGAAGAAAAGAGGGAGAAGAACTTTTGGCCTTTACAACAATTTTGAGCTCTAAGAATCACAGAAAAAGATCAAGATTTCGGTGTAAGTTCATACCCTTTCAGTGCTGAATGGGTGGGGTATTTATAGGCCCCAACCCAGTTCAAATTTGGCGCTCAAAACTATCAATTCCCGGAATTCCGGGATCAGGCGGTTGCACCTCCTGACTGAGGCGGTTGCACCGCCTGGCAGAGCTCGAAGACTGAGCCTCTGGGCGGTGCTACCTCCTGTCAGGGGCGGTTGCACCTCTTGCCAGAGCTTAAAGACTGAGCTCAGGCGGTTGCACCTCCTGACTAAGGCGGTTGCACCGATCAGCCAATGCTCGGAGACCGAGCTCAGGCGGTGCCACCTCCTATCAGGGGAGGTTGCACCGCCCAGTCTCGCTCGGAGACTTAGCCCAGGCGGTGCCACCTCCTGGCTAGGGCAGTTGCACCACCCAGTCTCACTCGGAGACTTAGCCCAGGCGGTGCTACCTCATGGTTGGGGCGGTTGCACCTCCCAGCAGAAATCAGGGTCCGAATGGGTTGATCCATTCGGCCCAATTTAGGTTTTTCAGGGGCCCAATTGCCCCAAGATTAAGTTAATGGGATCACCTCCCATTTCCAACTTAATCATTGTGCTAACTACGATATTCCCTAAGACATTTACTGCAACTTGCTCTGGTGAGTCAATCGCTTCTTCCGGCGAGCTTCCGGCGAACTTCCGTCGATCATCCGATGAACCCTCGGTGATGCTCCTGCGGACTTTTGGCAAACTCCTGGACTTGTGACGATCCACTTGGCGAGTTCCGACAAGCTTCTTTGGCAAGCTCATGGACTTCTCGGCTTTGTTCCCGCAGAACCTCCGACGACTGTCCGAACTTCCGTCGAACTCTTGAACTCCCAACGTGATCATTGTCTTGACTTCGACACAACTTCTGCTGCATGTCTTTCTTCCATCGTTGTTAATCCTGCATACTTAAAATAAAACTTCGATCGAGACAATTAATCCTAAGCAATTAACCAAGTTGTCCGGCATGTCATTGGTCCCTCGACGCTTCGTCCGATTCTTCGGCGCATCGTCCTCTCCTGCAGCCTATTGCCCAATCGGCCAGTTGACTCTGCAACTCCGATATCCTTGGCACAATACCTGCTCTTCTTAGCCCGATGCCCGAGTCCACGGCCCGAAGCCTTCTGTCGATACGTCGACCGATCCACTGGCCCGACGTCCAATCTTCTGACATGTTCTTCCGGCACAACATGATTTTCCTGCTTTAATTGTCTCATCCTGATCGAAGCATCCTGCATCGCTCAAAACGTAGATTAAATCATAAACATATATCAAGTAGTTTCATCATCAAAATACGAGATTCAACATTTGCCACTTCCCGGAGTCTATACTCGTAATAACCTCCTCGTAGGTTTGAGGATCAATATCCTTAACATCCTCTCCTCGAATATATCTCACATATCTCTTAGGAGGATGGGATGCTCTGCCAGACCTACGTAAAGTCGGAACTTATGTATTAGGTACCTAAATAGACTTGGGCTGTAGAGTGGTGCTTGAGCTAAGTTCTCCAACCTTGCTCAACTCTATCATGCTCCCACTATCTCAAACAAGAATGTGTTGCTTCTCAAGGAATACCACTCTCTTGACTATAAAGATCTTTTGGTCCTCAAGATGATATAAATAATACCCATAAGTTTCCTTGGGGTATCCCACGAACTTGCACTACTCCGTCCTCGATCCTAACTTATCGGGGTTGTGTTTTTTAACATGGGAAGGGCAGCTCCAAATCTTAACAACATTAAAATCGGGTTTCTTCCCTTTCCATATCTCATATGGTGTAGACACTACCGACTTAGTTGGAACTCTGTTCAGAAGGTAAATTACGATCTCTAGGGCGTATCCCTAGAATGAGATGGGTTGGTCAGCAAAACTCTATTGAATCTTGTATTTTGATGATGAAACCAATTGATATATATTTATGTTTTAATCTATGTTTTGAGTGATGTAGGATTCTTCGATCAGGATGAGACAATTAAAGCAGGAAAAATCATGTAGGGCTGGAGGAACATGTCAGAAGATTGGACATCGGGCCGGTGGATCAGTCGATGTATTGATAGAAGGCTTCGGGCCTTGGATTCAAGCATTGGGCCAAGAAGAGTGGATATTATGCCAAGGATATCGGCATTGGGCCGCAAGAGAGGACGATGCGCCGAAGAATCAAACGAAGCGTCGAGGGACCAATAACATGCCGGACAACTTGATTAATGCTTAGTATTAATTATCTAGATCGAAGTATATTTTACATATGCAAGATTAACTATGATAGCAAGGTATAAAGCAAAATGAAGTCCTCGAGGATGCGATTACGTTGGGAGTTCGAGAGTTCGTCGGAAGTTTGGACATTCGTCAAAAGTTCTAGAGGAACCAACCGAGAAGTCTCGGAGCTTACTAGAGAAGCTTGTCGGAACTCGCCAAGAAGATCATCATGAAGTCTAGGAGCTTGCTGGGAGTCCGCTAGAATATTACCGAGAGATCGTCGGAAGTTCGCCAGAAGATCGCCAGAAGCTCGCTAGAAGAATAGACATAAGGACTTGTTTAGCTTAGCAAATGTCTTATAATTTCGTAGTTAGCATGTAATTGGGCTTGGATTTGGGCCAACCCAATTAGGGGCCAGCTAGGCCCATTTAAGAACTGTGTTGGGCCCAATAAGAGGCCCAAACAGTGCCTCAAGAAGTCTCACTGTCGTGGCACAGTCTTCGAGACTATGTCAGGTGGTGGTACTGCCAGTTTGAGCAATTGTACCACCCCTAGCAAGGTGTCAGGTGGTGGTACTGCCCAGCACTACCCCCCAGGCAGTGGTACCGCCCAGGTCGGTGTCAGCTAGACTAACACTGGGCGGTGGTACTGCCCGTGCCCGGGGAACCCGGGATGGAAAAGTTTTAGGCTCCAAGTTTGAATCAACTTGAAGCCTATAAATACCCCTCTCATCCCTGGTTAAAGCACACAAGCACAAAGAGTCTAAAAGCAAAGAAAGGCTGTTGCAATCTTTTTAGAAATTCCCTCCTCCAAGTCTAAGTGTTAGAATTCTATTTAAGAGAGAAGAGTGAGTGCTTGTAAGGGTTATCTCCTAAACCCAGTAAAAGGAGAAGAGGGGTGTAAAAGGTGATTGGTCTTCTCCTATTGAAGGAAGACCTCTAGTGGACGCCAGTATCCTCGTCGAAGGAGGAAGCCAAAAGTGGATGTAGGTCACATGGACCGAACCACTCTAAAACTACCGTGTTCTCTGGTTTATATTTTATTCTTACTATTACCTTACTACAAATCTCTTCAAGTGCTTACAGTCATCAATTCATTTACGAACGTGTTTCAAGTTAAGATATTTAGGAAATAGTTTTACGTTGGAAACCGGTTTTATCGAAACGAAGTTTTCGAAGATGTGATTTTACCGCTACACTAATTCACCCCCCCTCTTAGTGCCGACCTCTTAATCCTAACAATTGGTATCAGAGCCACGATTTTCTAATTTGGTTTAACACCCAAATAGAAATAGCTCTTTTTGGCTTTCAAGAGCGTCACTCTTTCATTTGTCCTCCCTTTTTCAATGGGACAAACTACACTTATTGAAAAACTCGAATGAGAGTTTTCTTGCTTTCATTGAATCTCAATTTATGGCATATAGTCAAATCCAGTTTTCAAATGTCTTCTCTTCCAATGAACCATTGGAATGATTTGGAGAAGAAGACGTTTTCTCTAAATACAAAGGCTATGAATGCCTTATTTTGTGCCTTCGATAAAACGGAGTTTAATCGGGTTTCTTTATGCAAAACAACCTTCGATATTTGGCATATTCTTGAAATCATATACGAAGGCACAAGTAGTGTAAAAGATTCTAAAGTAAATTTGTTGATGCACGATTTTGAGATGTTTTGTATGGAATTAAGAGAGACTATTGGAGACATGTACACCCGTTTTACAGATGTCATCAGTAGTATAAAAGCACTTGGTAAAAGCTTTTCGAATTTTGAACTCGTTAACAAGATTTTGCGCTCACTTTCTAAAACTTGGGATTCATAAGTAATCGCTATTCAAGAATCAAAAAATTTAAATACTTTTTTGATCGAAGAAATAATAGAGTCTTTGATGACTTATGAAATGACATGCAATGCACGTGAAGAACTCGAGAACCACCTTCCAAAAAACAGGAAGGATTTCGAACTTAGAACATTTGAAGACCACTCGAGCATAAGCTCAAGTGATGGTTCACTTGAACTCACTAAGAAATTTAAAAAGTTAATGAAACAAAAATTAAAGAACAAAAAGAATGCAACTACTTGCTTTGAACGCAAGAAGAAGAACATAAATTGAGATGAATCAAGCTCTTCCGAAGACGAGGAGAAAATCAATAAAGGCGAGGTGGCAAACTATGCCTTAACGACTTTCAATGATGAGGTAATCAAAATGTCTCTAATTTACTTTGAAATTACATGATGCTTTTCATGATTTTTTTTAATTTAGTTTAAGAAAATTATATAAATTTTTTTAATTACATGTTTCATGATATAATGAAAATGCAAAAATAAAATTATATCATGCTTACCTTTCTAGTGATTTTAAAAAATAATCATGAAAATTGCATATTTTATGAAAATACAACAAAATGTTAGATTTAAATGTAATGATAATTCTATGTATGTTTTTGAAAAAAATTTTGTTGATGATTTTTGATTTTGATTGAAAAATGATTTAAGCCTTATGAAATCATGCTTGAGGCTTTAATGATGTAATGAAGTAATAATGCGCATCTTGATGATTTTCGTATTGCTTTTTATTTTAAATGAAAATGCTCTATGTTTAATGCAATAATGCTTGATGTTTTGAAGACATAATGATATAAGACGTAATGAAAATGTTAAACGACTTTTTATCTTGCTTGATGATTTTATATTATGCATGAGGATTTGAAGTAATGATTTAAAGGTTAACATTTCAAAATTATGCTTGATGATTTGTAGTGTCTTGAAAGTTTTATTTTTAAACGATGATGCTTGTTTTCATTTGGAATAAATGAAAAAGGCATGCTTCTATAAATTGAATCAAATAAATTGAAACAACTAAAAAGAGGAAAGGTTTCTCCTTGAAGAATTTATTTTTTTCTACTTTATCGATTTTTCAAAAAGGGAGATTAATGAATCTATTTGTATCATTTTTATGAATCTCTGAAAAGTGACATGATAATTTGACAAGTTGAATGATTTGAAGATAAATGTTGATTTTTCTCTTGATCATAACTTGTGATTTTTTTTATATGAATCACCATCTTGATTTCTCGATATTTGATACATGAGATTTCTCTATGAATCAAGATCCTGTTTTTGAACTCCTATATTTCTTCTTACCATTTTTCTAAAAAGAAAAGATTAATGAATCTATTTATGTCCTTTTTATGAATCTCTTGAAAACGATTTTGATTTGACGATTTGAATTTGAATGAGCTTTATCTTGTTTTTTTTAGATTTATAACTAGAGATTTCTTATGCATTAATCAAGATATTATATCATTCTTTCTACTATGTTTCTTTTTGTAAATTGCTAAAGAGAAAATAAATGATCAAAATGTTGATTTGATGATGAATGTTTGGTACCAACAATCATGAAGTGATAAATACTTAAAAATATTGATTTAATGTTTGGTATCATGAATACTTTATTATCATATATGAAAATAATGACGAATATTTTGAAAATAAATGTTTGTATCATGTTAGATGATTTTATATTTTGTGCATGATGAGTTATAGTGATGATTGAAATAATATGAATGATGATTTGGTATGATGCACGCAATACTTATGCTCTTTATTATGATGATATGATGCGTATCATGAATGCTTTAAATAATGAATGTTTGGTATCATGATCAAAATGTTGATAAATGCTTAAAAAATTTTAATATTTTAGTATCATGTATGATATGCTCATAATGATAATTGATTTATTTTTTGGTATCGTGCATAAAAAATGAAATGTATGGTTTTGAAATTATCCATGTTTTAATTTGAAAATATAATAATGTACAAACAAGATTGATAATTATTTTTGTCATAATTTGAAAATTGTTCTAAAGGGTGTTCCCTTCTTTTTGATAATGACAAAGGGGGTGATAAAAGATGCTAGCTTGCACAATTCAAAAAGAAAACAAAAATTTACGCTTCTTAAAAGAGAGGAAAGAACTTGCTTCTTGAACATCTCAAATTGTTAGCTTCCATGTTGTAAAATAATGTAACATTTTGTTAGCTTGCGTTTTTGCAAAGGAAGCAAAAAGAATCGCACTTCTCAAAAGAGAAGAAATTGCCATCTTGAACATCACCAAGAATTGCTAGTTTGAAATCTCAAGAAGATGCAAAGAAATGCTATCTTGCACATCGCAAAGAAAAGCAAATATGTCAATTTGCACATCTTTAAATTTGCTAGCTTGTATGTTGTAAAACTTGCATATCTAAAACTTGATAGCTTGAATGTTCAAAGTATGATGTAACACTTGCTAAATTTTCTAGCTTCAAATTGCATGATGATAAAACTGGATATTATATTTTTTATGCAATGATTTAAACTTCTATGTCCAAACACATGAGAATTGAACTTCTCCTTTTTGTTGATGACAAAGGGGGAGAAGTATGTTGATGTCATGCATGATTTGATCATGATATGTTTGCTTGGATTTATGAATCCAAGAGTTTCTATCAATAAGGCATATTGATAGGGGGAGTTTGGTTAACTCCGTCATCGATTGGTTGTCATCATCAAAAAGGGGGAGATTGTTGAATCTCGTATTTTGATGATGAAACCAATTGATATATGTTTATATTTTAATCTATATTTTGACTGACACAGGATGCTTCAATCAGGATGAGACAATTAAAGTAGGAAAAATTATGTTGGGCCGGAGGAATATGTCAGAAGATTGGACGTCGGGCCTGTGGATCGGTTAATGTATCAACAGAAGGCTTCGGGTCATGGATTCGGGCATTGAGCCAAGAAAAATAGATATTGTACTAAGGATATCGGAGTTACGGAGTCAACTGAACGATTGGGCAACAGGCCGCAAGAGAGGACGAAGCGTCGAGGGACCAATGACATGCTGGACAACTTAATTAATGCTTAGTATTAATTGTTTAGATCAAAGTGTGTTTTACATGTGTCGGATTAACTACGATAGCAAGGTATAAGCAAAATGAAGTCTCGGAGTTAAGGTCGCGATTATGTTGGGAGTTCGAGAGTTCGTCGGAAGTCCGGACGTTCGTTAGAAGTTCTGGAGGAACTTGTCACGCCCCCCTGAATTATCACATTCAGGAAGTGTGACCCTATCTAAAATCAATAATATTATAATTCATCATCAATTCAATCCAGGATCCAATCTAACAATTTGAGGATACTAAGAATCATTCAAAAATCAATATTCACAATTCATAAACATGTACGTTACATAAATCATAATCCACTTCACTCAGAGATTCACAAAATCCAAAGGCAATTCAACTAAACATCAACCACAACACAAATCCATAATCATAGAAGTATATACAATCACAAAAAGATAATTATTTACCATGAGTTCTTATCCTTATACAACTTAAACTTATCATTCCATACACATGAGCGGTCCTTTAAACTTTTACAACAAATAAGTATCAACAGATCCTTAACATTACATCAGAAGTAAAGTTTAATATACAACAAAAACCATCATCCAACAAAATTAGCTCAAAAATCTTCTAGTCTTTTACTGCTTTAACCCAATTCTAGCTTTTCAGTGCGTGACAAGCTACCCTGAAAAATTTATATAGCAACAGGGTGAGCATAAAGAGCTCAGCAAGCGTCTAACATATCCATGACGATAGGAGAAGTTCAAGCAGGCTTAGTATCAAGTTACAAAAGTAGAAATACAAGTGTTCATTTGAAGTCATCTCATTTGATATAAAATCACAAAGGTTTACCTCATTCAAAAACAAGCATTAGACATAACAATAGGAGAAAGGAAATTGGAGCATTTCATTGGCAAAAGAAGCATTTAGGCATGTATCAAATGGCACATGAAGCATTTAGGCACATATCAAAGGCATAAGAGTATTTGGGGGCATAATAATGACAAATGAAACACTTCAAAGTATAACAAGTGAACCGAATAATAAACACAAGCTGTATGTCATTTTTTATGTAGCATGCATTCCATTTTTATCCAAAGCATAATATGAACTCATAAACAAAGCTTTGGATATCATATCAATAAACATAGAGGGCGTTGTGGGACCACATACATAATGTGATTCATCCATTTCTGGATTACCACCAAGCATATGTCTCCCACGTTTGGGAGCTCCATCCACCCACGTCTGAGTGAAGTCAATGGGGCCGGCAGAGCAATCACGCGCTCTAAGCATAACTCCATTTACCATTTCTAGCAAAGGTTCATAATATCCCACAAGACACTAGAGTACAAAAGGGTAGTATGAACAATAACATTGACACATATCAGAAGCACAAGCGGAACAACGAAGATATGCATGTGCCTTTATCAAACAAGGAAATGCAAACAAAGCATTACATAATAAATTTCAGTTATACAATAATTTCAGGATGAACAATACAAGAACTTCAAAGGACTAATATAAAGCTCAATTGAAGAAGAATTTAGTAGAAATCATATTTCCAATAGGATGAAAATTGAATAGGCAAAACCCAACAAAGTTTTTAATTATGACAGAATTTGAATGGTATATTTTCTGAATTGTTTGAGTAACCAAATATGCTCCAAATCACTAAAAATAGGTTTCATTGGAAATCTGTATCAATCTATTTTCCGACGAACTTAGATTTATAATTTTTTGAGTTCTTTATAGGAAGTTACAACAAATAGAGTAAAGGAAGGTCATAATTGATCATCCCTGTTTTGCAGACTTGATAGAATCAATTTAAACAGATATTTTAGAAGGCAAATATACTTCAAAATTTCCAAATAGGTTTCAAAAGAAAGATATGCGAATCTAGTTTCTAAAGAACTAAGCTTTGTATAATTCAGAATTTTCTCTAGAGAGTTATGAGCAATTTAGTAACAGAAGGTCAGAAATTTCAGTCCCTATTTTACAGAATCTATAGGGTTAATTGAAACAGAAGTCTTAGTAGGCATTTAAACTTCAAATCATTCAATATTAGTGTCAAAATAAAGATATTTGAGTCTACTTTCAAATGGATTAGGTTTTGCGTAAATCAGAGTTTAGTGCTAAAAGTTAGATCCAAAACAATGTATAGAAGTCAGATTACCGAAAAAATTTCAGATTCATGGCTTTGTATCAAAAGGAAAGAACGGTTTGGTACTAAGCTGAAATCTTTTGAATTATGAAGAATTAAAAGGAAAACAAAGATTAGGAATTCTGTAGGAAGAGATTAGAACACTTGCCTTAGATGAGTTTGATTCCCAAATATAGGGAATTGATGCAAAACCTAAAACAAAGTTTCCTCTTCTTCTTCTCCTTCTTCTTCTTCTTCTTCTTCTCTTCTTCTTCTTCTCCTCAAACTAACGTTGGCTGAAAAGTTTCTTTTTAATGGTGCCTTAAATTACTTAGGTTTGGCTCATGCTAAAATAGTGAGGTGGCAAGCATGCATGGGGGTTTAGGTGTCAACTTTAGAATAAATGCTAAGTGGCTCATCCTTGTTAATGACACATGTCCTCCATTTTATTTTATTTTTATTTACTCAATTATGAATATTCTATAAATCATCTCAAACATTTAATATTTACTCTAAGGTCCTTAGCCATAAACTTTAATATAATATTATTTAATTAAAAAAATTATTAAATAATCCTCATATTTACAAACAAGCATTTACTAATTTTTTTTTTTTTAATGGGGGATGTTACAGAACCAACCGAGAAGACTTGAAGATTGCCAGAGAAGCTCATCGGAACTCACCAAGAAGATCATCATGAAGTCTAAGAGCTTGCTGGGAGTCCGCCGGAACATTGCTGAGAGATCGTCAGAAGTTCACCAGAAGATCGCCGGAAGAATAGATAAAGGGACTTGTTTAGCTTAGCAAATGTCTTAGAATTTCGTAGTTAGCACGTAATTGGGCTTGGATTTGGGCCAACCCAATTAGGGGCCAGCTAGGCCTATGTAAGAACTGTGTTGGGCCTAATAAGAGGCCCAAAAAGTGCCCCAAGAAGTCTCACCATCATGGCACAGTCTTCGAGATTGTGTCAGGCAATGGTACCGCCAATCTGAGTAGTTGCACCACACCTAGCAGGGTGTCAGGTGGTGGTAACACCCAGCACTATCCCCCAGGCGGTGGTATCACTAGACCTAGGCGGTGGTACCGCCCAAGGTTGTGTCAGCCAGACTAGCACTAGGCGGTGGTACCGCCCACCGTTGGCGGTGGTACCGCTCGTGCCTAGGGAACCCAGGATGGGAAAGTTTTAGGCTCCAATTTTGAATCAACTTAAAGCCTATAAATACCCCTCTCATCCCTAGTTAAAGCACATAAGCACAGAGAGTCTAAAAGCAAAGAAACGCTGCTACAATCTGTTTAGAAATTTCCTCCTCCAAGTCTAAGTGTTAGAATTATGTTTAAGAGATGAGAGTGAGTGCTTGTAAGGGTTATCTCCTAAACCCGGTAAAAGGAGAAGAGGGGTGTAAAAGGTGATTGGTCTTCACTGATTAAAGGAAGACCTCTAGTGGATGCTAGTAACCTCGTCGGAGGAGGAAACCAAAAGTGGATGTAGGTCACGTTGACCGAACCACTCTAAAACTGTCGTGTTCTCTGGTTTGCATTTTATTCTTGCTATTACCTTACTGCAAACCTCTTTAAGTGCTTACTATCTTCAATTCATTTACGAATGTGTTTCAAGTTAAGATATTTATGAAATAATTTTATGTTGAAAACTGATTTTATCGAAATGAAGTTTTTGAAGACGTGATTTTACCACTGCACTAATTCACCCCCCCTCTTAGTGCTGACCTCTTGATCCTAACAAACCCATCATAGACCGCGTCATGTCTAATAGTGTATGATTCCTCTTTCAGATACACCATTGAGCTGAGGTGTATAAGATGGTGTCCATTGGGACAGAATCCCATAGTCCTTGAGAAACTAGGTGAACGCTATACTCAAGTACTCATCTCCTCGATCTGATCAAAGAGTCTTGATACTCTTTCCAGTTTGATTCTCTACTTTATTCTTATACTCTTTGAATTTCTCGAAGGCCTCGGACTTGTACTTCATTAAGTACACATCCATACCTTGAGAAATCATCAGTAAAAGTAATAAAGTAGGAGTAACCACCTATGGTATTAGTTGACATGAGTTCACATACATCACTATGTATATGTTCCAGCAACTCAGTGGCTCTCTCTCCAATTCTACTAAAAGGAGAGTTAGTTAGTTTTTCATGAAGGTAAGGCTTGCAAATTGCATATGACTTACAATTGAATGGATCTAGATATCCATCCTTTAGTAACTTTTGGATCCTTCTCTCATGAATGTGACCTAGCCTACAATGCTATAGGTATGCAATGTTCACCTAATCTTATTTCCTCTTGGACATACTTACATTCATGATATGTCGAGTAGTGTCTAGCATAAATAAACCATTATGCAGTATTACTCTCGTTAATCTCCTAGACTTTGCTAGAATCTACAACGAATTACAAATATGATAAGCACTATCGATATTCAATACTCATGTGTTATCATAAGAGTTTGACAAATGGAGACTAATCATGAATGCTCCTAAAGCTTCTCCAAGCTTCTGTTTCACCCTCTTTGCAAGTACTCTTTGTAGTTCCTCTTTTAGTGCCCATTTTTGTCACAATGGAAGTACTGGACTTTCTCCTTTACCGGTCTTTCTTAGCAACCTTTGCTTTACCCGGTCTGCCCTTGCCTTTGCCCTTCTTAAGGGACTTTTCTGTTTTCCTTTTCTTTCTAGACTCACCAGTATAGAAAACTGGCTTCTCTTTCTTGATAGTATTCTCTGCCTCCCTCAACATATTGAGGAGCGCCGGGAGATGTTGAATCTTGGATTTTGATGAAGAAACTAATTGATTGTGTTTAGATATTTAATTGCATTTTGAGTGATGCAGGTCTACTCGATCAGGATTAGACAATTGATGCAGGAGGAGTTGACGTTGTGCCGGAGGAGATCACGTTAGGATATTGGACGGTAGAAGGCTTCGGACATCGGGCATCAGGCCAAGGAGAGCGGGATTGCACCAAGGATATCGGGGTTGTGGAGGTCAACCGCCGATTGGGCAACAAGCCGCAAGAGAGGATGATGCACTGAAGAATCGGACGAAGCGCCAACCAATGACGTGTCGGGCAACATAATGTCAATTCGCATTATAATAATTGTCTAGATCGGAGTAGAGTTTTGGCTTGTGTGTCGGGCACCGCTTGGCTGGGCGGTGGCACCCCGCTAGTCCACTGTCAATGTCAGACACTGACAGGCGGTGGCACTGTCATTGACAAGCGGTGGCACCGTCACTAACAGGCGGTGGCACCGCCAGCATTGGGAACCAAAGAGAATTCAAATTTTGGAGCCTAAATTTGAATCCTCTTGAGGCCTATAAATACCCCTCAAATCTCAACTGAGATAACAACTTTTTGAGAAGCAATTGATTGAGAGAAAGGTCTTAGAAAAGTCTTAGCAAGTCATGTTTTCAATTTGCTAGAGTGTTCACCTCCTTCTTTCTTGCTGAAAATTTGTAAGAGTGTGAACCGCTTGTAAAATGTTGTAAGAGGGGTATATGCCCTTCCCCTTCAAGATATTTGCTAGTGGAAGGTGGGAGTCTCATCGAAGAGGGCCTCGCAAGTGGATGTAGGTCATTTGACCGAACCACTTTAAAATTGGCGTGATCTCTGGTTTGCATTTCATTATTGCTATTTACATTACTGCAAACCTTCTTACATGCTTTATTTCCTCATTACCTTTGCTGCACAACTTTACGAATATGCTTTCAAGTTAAGCACTTTCGAGTTCGATTTTTATCGTACGAAAGATTTGTCAAAACCGATGTTTTAATCCACTGCACTAATTCACCCCCCCCCCCCTCTTTGTGCCGCTCTGATCCTAACAATTGGTATCAGAGCCCGGTATTTCTCATTTCGGATTTACACCCAAGAGAAATGGCTCTTCACGGCTTTCAAGAGGGCTTATCGGTTTTTCGTCCACCGTTGTATAACGGATTGGACTACACTTATTGAAAAACTCGAATGAGAGTTTTCTTGATTTCTATGAATTTAGATTTATGGAATATCGTTGAAAACAATTTTTAACTTCCTGCTAAACCGATGAACGAATGGTCGGATTTGGAGAAGAAGTATTTTTCTTTAAATGCAAAGGCTATGAATGCCTTATTTTGTGCTTTCGACAAAAATGAGTTCAATCGGATTTCAACGTGCGAAACGACTTTTGATATTTAGCGAACAGTTGAAATCACGCACGAGGGAACTAGTAGAGTCAAAGACTCGAAAGTTAACATTTTATTGCATGATTTTGAGCTTTTTCAAATGCAACTAAGCGAGACTATAGGCAACATGTACACACGTTTCACGGATGTCGTCAATAATCTAAGAGTTTTTGGTAAATCTTTTTCGAATTTTGATCTCGTAAGCAAGATCTTAAGATCCCTTCCGAAAAGGTGGGATCCTAAAATAACCGCAATACAAGAAACAAAAGATTTAAATATTTTTCCACTTGAAGAACTAATTGGTTCGTTGATGATATATGAAATGGTGCACAATGCACATGATGAACAAAATCACCTTCTAAAGAACAGGAAGGATTTGGAACTCCGAACAAATGAATACCACTTGAGCAATGACTCAAGTGATGAGGACAATGATGAACTTGAACTTCGAACACTAAATATTAATAATTTTATTAAACAAAAATCTAAAATAAATAATGAACTTGAATGGAGGAAGAGGCCAAAGGAAAGGAAGGCACCCAAGGATGAATCAAGAACTTCCAAAGGTGAAACGGCGAATTGGGCTTTGACGAGCATCGACTACAAGGTAAGTAACTCAACTCTCTTGAATTATTTTGAAATTACATAATACTTTTTATGAGTTATTTTTAATTCAGTTTATGATTAATTTTCTTAAAAATTACATGAAAATATAAAAAAATTAGAAATCATGCTTATCATTCTTGTAATTTTGAAGATACTCATGAAAATTGTGTGTTTATGATAAACAAAATGATTCTAATTAAAAATGCCTTATGAAATATGATATCATGCTTAATAAATTTATTTTTTGAAGCTATGCATGATGATGATGAGTTTTGGGTAATTTATAGTTTATTGATTATTGATGATTTCCATAATGACCTTTTACGATTTATGGATTATCGATTTATACCATGATGAAAGTTGCTTTCGAAAATGATGCACGACTTTTGTATGCAAACTAAGCATGAAAAGATAGATTCACCTAAAAAGAAAAATGTATGACTACAACAAATAACAAATGATTTTGGTTGAAAATACTTTATACTCAATGAAACCATCATTGATGAATATGCTTTATGTTTAATAGTTTCTTTGGCTTATATGCCCTATCATGATAAATATTTTGAAAATAAATGAAATCATGTTTGATTTGAAGTAATGAATAATGATCATGCTTAATGATGCATTTTTTTATTTGACATAAAAGTGGCTTTAAAAAATGATGTATGTTTTGATTTGACATAAATGAAATAGGCATGCTTATATGAAATAGTGAAGTGTCATGCTTGACAATTGTATACTTAATGATGCATAAAGTTGTAATAAAAATATTAATATTTTAATACTATGATTTGACGATTTTATGCATGACATTGTAAAGTTATATATAATGATGCATAATGATGAAATTATGTAATAAAAATATTAAACATTTTGAAACCAAGTTTTAGTGTCATGCATATTGATCATGCTTAATAAATCTCGAAATTATGCATGATGAATCTTACGATTTATGGATTATTGATTTTTACTATAATGAAAGTACCTTATTGATCTTTATTGTAATAAATCTTACTCTTTTGGTTTTAAACATGATACATATTTTTATTTGGCATAAATGAAACAAAATCATATGTTTTGAAACAATCAAAAAGAGGGAAACATTCTTGAAAATTATTTTGCTCAATCTTATTGATTTTGATGAATACATTTGTATCATCTTTGTGAATCTCTTGGATTTTGATAATGATTTTGATGATTTAAATTTGAATAATTTTTTATCGAAATCACGATCTTGATCTCTTGAAATTTATAACATGAAATCCTTAATGAATCAAGATTGTTTTCTATTTAAAAGGAGATTTGTCGAAATGTTTCATAGTCCTTTAGTATTCATGATCTTGATAATTATGTTTTGAAACTTTATGTAAACCAAGAATGTTCATCATGATTCTCTCTTTGAATATTTAAAGAGGAGAATTTTCTAGATGAATCATGATTTTGATGATTGAATATTTGATGTGCATGAATTGAGATCTTGCTCTCCTACTATTCTTTTTGCTATTCACCAAAAGGAAGACTAATTCTAATAAACCATGATATGCTATATGAATTTTATTGTATTCCTGAAATAATATATCATCACTAATTTTTATTTATATTCCTTCATGTAATGATATGAATGTATGAAATACTTATGATATGATTTTTTATACAATTCCATGTATTCGTGAAATATTTATCTCATCACCCAATTAATTCCTCTTAATACTCCTAATGTGATGAAGTGAAATTATGCATGAAATACAAATGGGGAGAAGTTTTGATCATGCATGGTAGGATAAAATTTGACAAATTAATACCATCATGATATAAAACATTTATGATTTGCAATGATGTATGCAATACTTGTGCTTTCTAATTATGATGTGATATATTACATATGATGTAAATCATGATTTAAAATACTATGAGTTGTTGCTAAAATGATGTATTATAAATATTGATTTAATGTTTTGTATCATGAATACTCTAAAAATGATGAATGTTTGGTATCATGATCAAAATGTTGACAAATAGTTAAAAGTTTTAGTATCATGTATGATATCCTCATAATGTTGATCGATTTATTCAATATCGTGCATGAATGAATATAAGGTTTTTGAAAATGTGCATATTCTAATTTGAAAATATGATGATGCACAAATAAGATTGATACTTACCTTTATCATAATTGATGTAAAGGTTCTTCTTGAACAAGTCAAGAAGATGCAAAAACTTGATTGCTAGCTTGCCTATCTTAAGTAACAAAGATTGCTAACTTGCTTATTTCAAGAAGCAAAAGTTGTCTTCTTGAACATCACTATCTTGCCTATCTCAAGAAGCAAGACTTGCAACCTGCACATTATAATAGGAAGCAAGAATCGATAGCTAGCTTACACACTTCAACAAGAAAGCTATCTTGTATTTGCTTTCGAAATTTTTGCTAGCTTGTATGTTGCAAAACTTGATCACTTTTTCAAACACTTTGCTAGCTTGCACTTTGTAAAGGAAGCGAAAATAGCACTTCTCAAAAGAGAAGAAATAACTTACTACCTTGCATGATGTAAAATTTGCTAAGATCACTATCTCAAAAGAGTTGCTATCTCAAAAAAGGCAAATGTGCTATCTTGCCTATCTCAAAATACAAAACATGCTAACTTGTTACGGAAGCAAAATTGCTAGCTCAAACATTGCAAATGAAGCAAAAATTTGCTAGCTTGAAACTTGCATATCATGAAAATTGCTAGCTTGTAGTCTAATGAGAAGCAATTAGTTGTTATCTCAAGAAAAGCAAACATGCTAAACTTACACATCTTTAATTGCTAGATTGCATGATGATAAAATTTGATAATATATTTTTCATGCAATGTATGAAACTTTTTATCTCTAAACACATAAGAGTAGGAACTTCTCCTTTTTGTTGATGACATAGGGGCAGAAGTATATTGATGACTTCATGCATTGAATTGAATATTTGCATGATGGTTTAAATGCTTTTCATAACATGTGATGAATGTTACTTGGATTTGGGATAATCCAAGTGTTCTATCAATGGCATATTGGTAGGCGGAGTTTGGTTAAACTCCGGGGAGTTAAGGTTAACTCCATTAGTCATCAATTAGTTGTCATCATCAAAAAGGGGGTGATTGTTAAATCTTGGATTTTGATGATGAAACTAATTGATTTTGTTTAGATGTTTAACTGCATTTTAAGTGATGCAGGTCTACTCGATCAGGATTAGACAATTGACGCAGGAGGAATTGACGTTGCGCCGGAGGAGATCACGTCAGGATATTGGATGGTAGAAGGCTTCGGACATCGGACATCGGGCCAAGGAGAGCGGGATTGCACCAAGGATATCGGGGTTGCGGAGGTCAACCGCCGATTGGGCAACGAGGCGCAAGAGAGGATGATACATTGAAGAATCGGACGAAGCGCCAACCAATGACGTGCCGGGCAACATAATGTCAATTCGCGTTGTAATAATTGTCTAAATCGGAGTAAAGTTTTGGCTTGTGTGTGCAGGATTAACTACGATAATGACGAAGACATAAAGCGAAACAAAGTGTCGGAGTTAAGCGCGAAGGATTTGTTGTGAGTTTGAGAGTTCGACGAAAGTCCGAAGGTTCCTCGGGAATGCTGCCGGAACTAGCCGAGAATGAGTAGGGAGCTTGCCGGAAGGTTCGTTGGAAGTTCGCGGAGCTCGCCAAGAAAGATCGGAGCTTGCCGAAGAAGCTCATTGGAACTCGCCAAGATCAAATCATGAAGTCTAGGAGCTTACTGGGAGTCCGTAGAATGGTTTCCGAGAGTTCGTCGGAAGACCGTCGGAAGTTCGCCGGAAGCTCGCCGGAAAAAGTCTTGACTTGCGGACTTTGTAATAGCTTAGAAAATGTCTTTAAATTCATAGTTAGCACATTAATTAGGGTTAGGATTAGTGTAGGCAGTTTGGGCCAAGTTTAGCACATTAAAGTCTAGTAGGGGCCAATTGGGCCCGAGTTCGGACTGGTTTGGGCCAAGTTTGGAGCCCAACCAGTGAGCTGAAATAGTGTAGGCGGTGGAATCACCTAGAACCCGAGAACCAAGCGATGGCACCACTTGGCTGGGCGGTGGCACTGCCCAGCACCCGAGAGCCAAGCGGTGGCACCGCCACTGACAAGTGGTGGCACCGCCAGCATCGGGAACCAAAGAGAATTCAAATTTTGGAGCCCAAATTTGAATCCTCTTGAGGCCTATAAATACCCCTCAAATCTTAGTTAAGATAACAACTTTTTGAGAAGCAATTGATTGAGAGAAAGGTCTTAGAAAAGTCTTAGCAAGTCTTGTTTTCAATTTGCTAAAGTGTTCATCTCCTTCTTTCTTGCTAAAAATTTGTAAGAGTGTGAACCGCTTGTAAAAAGTTGTAAGAGAGGTATTTGCCCTTCCCCTTCAAGATATTTGCTAGTGGAAGGTGGGAGCCTCATCGAAGAGGGCCTCGCTAGTGGATGTAGGTCATTTGACCGAACCACTTTAAAATCGGCGTGATCTCTGGTTTGCATTTCATTATTGCTATTTACATTACTGCAAACCTTCTTACGTGCTTTATTTCCTCATTACCTTTGCTGCATAACTTTACGAATACGCTTTCAAGTTAAGCACTTCCGAGTTTGATTTTTATCGTACGAAAGATTTGTGAAAACTGACGTTTTAATCCACTGCACTAATTCACCCCCCTCCCCTCTTAGTGCCACTTCGATCCTAACAGGAGAGTCATCTCAAGCTTGTTCATATTAAAATTCATTATGAACTGTGAAAAGGAATTTGATAGGGACTGAAGCACAAGATCCACACACAAGCTATCCTAAAGGACCATTCCTAGACCTGTGAGTTTCTCTATCCACTCAATCATCTTTAGGTCATGTTTCAGTACTGGTGTCCCCTTAGTCATCCTTGTTAGGAATGAGTCAGCACTAAGAGGGGAGGCGAATTAGTGTAGCGGTAAAAATTACATCGGTTTGAAAAACCTTCGTACAATAAAATCTAATTTCGATAAAAACCGTTTTGGAATGACCTTTAAATTAAAAGCATACGGAAGTGTAGTTGATGTAAAGTAAGGAAGGCAGTTTGCAGTTAAGATAAATAGAAAAACAGAAATGCAAACCAATTTATAATGGTTCGATCGTCGTGACCTACATCCACTCCTCCGATTCCTCTTCCGTCAAGGCCACCAGCATCCACTATCGATCTTCCTTTAATAGACAAAGATCAACCTCCTTCTTACACCCCTCTTCTCCTTTTCACAGGTTTAGGAGTCAACCATTACAAGCACACACACTCCTCTCTAAACAGAATTTTAAAGTTAGATCTAGAGGAAGGGATTTCTCAAGTGATTTCTATAGCATTTTCTCACTTTAAAACTCTCAGTGGTTATATAAGTTAACCAAGCATGAGAGGGATATTTATAGGTTTCAAGTGGATTTAAACTTGGAGCCTAAAAAGGCCTCATCCCATGTTTCCTGGGTACTAGCGGTACCACCACCGTTCTTGGGCGGTACTACCACCGCAGGATCTGTAGCTAGGCGGTACCACCACCGAACAGGGGCGGTAGCACCACTGGTAGCATTGCTGCTGGAGGTACCACCACCTAGCCTGGGCGGTACCACCGCCCAGATTTCCTAGGGTGCTGTTTCCCAAGCGGTGCCACCGCCGGCCCTAGTGGTGCCACCATTGGCCAATGTTTTAGCACCCTAGTTGGGCCTTGAATCTGACCCAAACTAGCCCAACTTCGAGCCCAGTTGGCCCCTAATAGAATTGATGGGATTACCTCCCAATCCCAACTCTAATTATGTACTAACTACAATTCCTAAGACATAATCTAAGCAAGATAAGTCCGATTTCTTCCGGTGAGCTTCCAGCAAACTTCCGATGATCTCTCGGCAATGTTCTGGTGGACTCCCGGCAAGCTTCTAGACTTCACGATGATCTTCTTGGTGAGTTCTAATGAGCTTCTTTGGCAAGCTCCTGGACTTCTCGGTTGGTTCCGGTAGAACTTCCGACGAACGTCCGGACTTCCGACGAACTCTCGAACTCCCAACAAAATCGTGTTCTTGATTTCGGGACTTCATTTTGCTTTATGCCTTGTATCATAGTTAATCCTGCATATATAAAAACACACTTCGATCTAGACAATTATTACTAAGCATGAATCATGTCGTCCAGCATGTCATTGGTCCATCGACGTTTCGTCCGATTCTTCGACGTATCGTCCTCTCTTGCCGTCTATTGCCTAATTGGCCAGTTGACCTCGCAACTCTGATATCCTTGGTGCAATATGCGCTCTTCTTGGCCCGATCCTTGAATCCTTGGCCTGAAGCCTTCTATCGACACATTTTCCTTCGGCCCAATGTTATTTTTCCTGCTTTAATTGTCTCTCCCTGATCGAAGCATCCAACGTCACTCAAAACATAGATTAAATCACAAACACTTATCAATTGGTTTCATCATCAAAATTCAAAATTCAATAATCTCCCCCTTTTTTATGATGATAACCAATTGATGACAGAGTTGTCCTTAACTCCCGGAGTTTAAACAATCTCCCTATATCTGTTGAATCTTGGATTTTGATGAAGAAACTAATTGATTGTGTTTAGATGTTTAACTGCATTTTGAGTGATGCAGGTCTACTCGATCAGGATTAGACAGTTAACGCAGGAGGAATTGACGTTGCGCCGGAGGAGATCAAGTTATGATATTGGATGACAGAAGGCTTCGGACGTCGGGCATCAGGCCAAGAGTGGAATTATGCTAAGGATATCGGGGTTGCAGAGGTCAACCGTCGATTGGACAACAAGCCGCAAGATAGGACGATGCGCTGAAGAATCGAAAGAAGCGCCAACCAATGACGTGCCGAGCAACAGAATGTCAATTCACGTTGTAATAATTGTCTAGATCGGAGTAGAGTTTTGGCTTATGTGTGCAGGATTAACTACGGTAACGATGAAGACATAAAGCGAAACAAAGTGTCTGAGTCAAGTGCGAAGGATTCGTTGCGAGTTCGAGAGTTCGACGGAAGTCCGAAGGTTCGTCGAGAATGCTGCCGGAACTAGCCGAGAATGAGTAGGGAGCTTGCCGAAGGGTTTTTCGGAAGCTCGTCGGAAGGTTCGTTGGAAGTTCACGGAGCTCGCCTGTAACATCCCCCATTTTTAAAAATTTAGTAAAAGGTTTGTTTTTATATGGATTATTTAATAATTATTTTATATTAAATGATATTATATTAAAGGTTTATGGCTAGGGACCTAAGAGTAAATATTAGAAGTTTGATATAATTTATGAAAGATTCAGATTTAAGTTAAAAAAAAGAAAAAGAAAAAAAAAATATAGTGGACATGTGTCACTAACTAACATAAGGTTGGTGCCACTTATCTTTGCTCTAAAGATGACACCTAGCCCCTTTCATGCATGCATGACACCTTACAACTTTTGCATTAGCCAAAACCCAAATAATTAGATGAAAGGTTAAAGAAAACAAACCTGAAGAGTTGCAGCCAACGTGAGTTTGAGAAGAGAAGAAGAAGAAGAAGAAGAAGAAGAAGAAGAAGAAGAAGAAGAAGAGCTTGAGGTTTTTCATCAATTTTTCCACATTTGGGATTCAAATAATTTTAAGGCAAGTATTCTAACCCCATCCCACAGTAACCATAATCTCTGTTTCCATTTTTATTCTGCAAACTTTGAAAGATTTCAACTGAGAACCAGACCACCTTTCGTTTTGATATAAAGCTATGAATCTGTAATTTTTTGGTAATCTGACCTCTATGCAATGTTTTGGTCATAACATTTTGTAATAAACTCTGATTTAGACAAAACCTATTCCATTTGAAAGTAGACAAAAAAACCTTTATTTTGATACTAAGATCGAACGATTTGGAGTTTAAATTCCTACTAAGACTTCTATTTAAAGTAACCCTACAGATTTTGTAAAACAGGGACTGAAATTTCTGACCTCTTGTTGCTTAACTACTTATAACTTTCTGCTGTGAACTCAGATTCATACAAAGTATGATTTATTCGAAGCTAGACTCAAAATGATTTCTCTATATAGCTTATTTGAAATTTTTGGAGTACAATTTCTAACTGAAACATCTACTTTCATCGACCCTATGGATTCAGTAAAATAGAGCTAATATTTTCAGACCTTACGCTACAAAATTATCTGTAACTCCCTGTTGTAAATTCCAATTCTTGTTAAACTTGATTTTCCTAAAACTAAATTGATAAAGCTTTCTAATGACACCTATTTTGTATAAATTGGAGTATAATTGGTAATCCAAATAGTTCATACAATGTTCCTATCAAATTCTGTCAGAATCGAGCTTTGGTCGATTTCGGCTTTCCTTGTTTCTTCTCTTTGGAAATCGATTTTGGAAAAAAACTCTTACTTCATTTAAGCTTTACATTATTACCTTAAATTCCTGTATACTTTTGTCCTTTATTTATTTGTACATCTGCAGCTATCATCTAAAGATCATGTTTGCATCGTAATGATTCGGCACATGCATCCCATTGTTCCGCATTTGCTTTCGATATGTGCCTCTTCCAGTTTCATTTCCTTGGACATTGAACTTATCTAACTTTTTTATTTCAATTGAGCTATATATGGTTTCTTGGAATCCTTGTATGCTCTTGCTTATGTTTCCTTTCAAATCTGAATACATTGTGAAAGATTATGTTTGTATCGTATTGACTCGAAAGGCATATGTACATTTCATTGTTCCGCATGTGCTTCCAATATATGCTAATTTCAGTATTCATACTGTCCCTTTGTAATCCGGTGTTTGTGGGATAAATGTGAACTTTTGCCAGAAATGGTAAAGGGAGTTATGCTTAGAGCCCGCGATGCTCTACCGGCCCCCTATGACTTCACTCAGATGTGGGTGGATGGAGCTCCCAGACGTGGGAGACTTATGTTTGTTGGTCATTCAGAAATGGATGCACCATATTATGTTATGATCCCACTTCACCTTCTATGTGTTTGATATGATATCCAAAGCTTTGGCTATGTTTCTATGCATGCTTTGGGTAAGAATGAAATAAATACATCGTCATATGACATTTGAGCTTCTATTCATGTTTTGTTCTTTGATATATTTCTGAAATGTTATAAGTCTTTGTTATACCTTGAAAACTACCATATGTCATCGATATGCTCCTTATGCCAATGATATGCTCCAATTACCTTTCCTCGATTGTATAAATGAAACATGCTTCGAACGATATGATATTGTAATTATGCATTCAAACAAAATATGCTATTGTTTCACCCTGTATCTCTGCTTTGTATTTTGATACCTCATTTGTTTGAAAACTGTCCTCTTTGCTATGGATATGTTAGTTATTTGCTGAGCTTTATATGCTCACCCCGTTTCTATATAAATTTTTTAGGATAGCTTATCGCTCACTAAAATGTGTAAATTGGTTTGAGGTAGTGGAAGACTAGAAGATTTTGGGGCAAATATTTTGTACTTGATAGGTTGATGTTGTATAAGTTCTTTTTGGGTGTAATGAAATATCAATGACAAATCTAGATTGATGTATCTTGTAAATATTTGATAAGTACCTCTTACGTCAGGATTTTGGAAATGTTAAGTCTAAACTGTGTACTGATATAAACATGTAGTATATGTTGGTTTTGTGATTGCATTAATTGCCACGCTTATGGATTTATGATATAGTTATGGTTTAGTTAAGTTGCTTTTGGATTTTAAGAATCATCTAGTGACATGATGTATGATTATAAACTGCATAGGTTTTGTGAATTATGGATTGTAGAGGTGAATAACTTGAATGTTTTTCTTAGTGACCTCAAATGTTTGATTGGATCTGGATTGTTTGTTGAATTAAATTTATCAATCTTGAATTAGGTTCACACCTCCTAAATGAGAATTAAATTCGGGGGGGGGCGTGACATCGCCGAGAAAGGTCGGAGCTTGCCGAAGAAGCTCGTTGGAACTCGCCAAGATCAAATCGTGAAGTCTAGGAGCTTGCCGGGAGTCCGTAGAATGGTTTTCGAGAGTTTATCGGAAGACCGCCGGAAGTTTACCGGAAGCTCACCGGAAGAAGTCTTGAGTTGTGGACTTTGTAATAGCTTAGGAAATGTCTTTAAATTCGTATTTAGCACGTTAATTAGGGTTAGGATTAGGTGTTAATCCTATAACCCAAGTAGGGGCCAATTGGGCCCGAATTCAGACTAGTTTGGGACAAGTTTGGAGCCCAACCAGTGAGCTGAAATAGTATAGGCGGTGACACCGCTAGATTAGATGGTGGCACCGCCTAGAACTCGAGAGCCAAGCAGTGGCACCGCCTAGTTGGGCGGTGGCACCGCCAGTACACTGTTAGTGTCAGACACTGACAGGCGGTGGCACCGCCAGCATCGGGAACCAAAGAGAATTCAAATTTTAGAGCCCAAATTTGAATCCTCTTGAGGCCTATAAATACCCCTCAATTCTCAGCATAGAACACAACTTTTAGAGTAGCAAAGATTGAGAAAAAGGTCTTAGAAAAGTCTTAGTAAGTCTTGTTTTCAATTTGCTAGATTGTTCACCTCCTTCTTTCTTGCTGAAAATTTGTAAGAGTGTGAACTGTTTGTAAAAGGTTGTAAGAGGGATATTTACCCTTCCCTTTCAAGAGATTTGCTAGTGGAAGGTGGGAGCCTCATCGAAGAGGACCTCGCAAGTGAATGTAGGTCATTTGACCGAACCACTTTAAAATCGGCGTGATCTCTGGTTTGCATTTTCTTATTGCTGTTTACATTACTACAAACCTTCTTACGTGCTTTATTTCATAATTACCTTTGCTGCACACCTTTACGAACACACATTCAAGTTAATCTTTTAAAGTTCGGTTATTATCGTATCAAAAGATTTGTCGAAACGAAAGTTTTAATCCGCTGCACTAATTCACCCCTCTTAGTGCCGCTCCGATCCTAACAATATCAATATGCCATATTGATAGAACCTTGAATTCAAGCTGATTTCTAATCATTGCAAATTTCATCATGAATATTTGGAACACGTCATCAAGCATAACATGATCATACTTCTCCCCCTTTATCATCAATAAAAAGGAGAAGTTCCAACTATCAAGTGTTTGAGATATAAGTTCAAATTATTGCATGAAAAATATAATATCAAGTTTTATCATCATGCAATTTGTAAGCTAGAAAATTTAGCAAGTGTTACATCATGCAAGCTATCAAGTTTTAGATATGCAAGATAATCAGATAGCAAGTTTACAACATACAAGCTAGAAAAAATTTCGAAAGCAAATGCAAGATAGCTATGTTCACGATAGCAAGCTCTTTCTTCTCTTTTGAGAAGTGCCATTTTTGCTTCCTTTACAAAGTACAAGCTAGCAAAATTTTACAATATTGTAAAACATGCAAGCTAGCAATTTTGAGATGACGCAACTCTTGCTTCTTGAAATATAGGTTTTGCTAGATGTGAAAGTTAATATTTTTTGTTTCTTTAGATAGGCAAGATAGCACTTCTTGGTGATGTTCAAGATAGCAAGTTCTACATCATGCAAGCTAGTGAATCTTACAATATTTTAGAACATGCATAATCCCCAAATCATCATAAATTTTAATGATGTGCAAAATTATAAATTTTCAATTTTGCATTTGTGCGTCTTGAGATTTGCAAGATAGCACTTCTAGCTTCTCTTTTGAGATGAGCAAGCTTGCAAGTTTGCTTCTTTTGCAATGTGTAAGTTTCCAAATTTTACATCTTGAGTTAGCAATTTTTCTCTCCCTTTGTCATTATCAGAAAGAAGGGAAGAATACAATTTTTTATCTCTTTTTCCCTTTACAACAATTTTCAAATCATGACAAAGGATGAATAATAAAAAAATCAAGTTATGAATGTCAAAACAATTTTTCATCATGAATATTTTTTCATTGCATGCATCATTATCGTAAGTTAAAGTATTGCATACATAATATCAAATCATCATTCATAATTACATTAATATTTCAATCATTATTTCAATATGTTTATGCATCATTATGGTTTCAATTTACAATATGCACAATTTCAAAACTTTGCATATGGTATCCTTACTTCATGCATGACATAAATAAATCAATCACCATGGGCATATCATACAGGATATTCACGCATTCATGATACATCATTTTGGCAATAAATCATAGTATTTCAAATCATGATGGTATCTAAATGTTAAATTATATTACATCCTATCATGCATGATCATAACTTCTTATTTGTTTGCATAAATTTATGAGTATTTCATGCATAATTTCATATCATCACAAGAAAAATATCAAGAGAATTTTGGTGACGAGATATATAAATCATGAAGACAAATTGTGAATATCAAGAGACATATTATGATTCTTTTTAGATAACTCAAATAGCGAAAATAAATAATCAAAGTAGACAATCTTGATTTATAAAAAGAATTTTCAAGTTATAATTCTGAGAAATCAAGAGAAATCATGATTCATTTTAACAAATCTTCTCTTAAATAAATAATAAAAAAAATTCTTAGGAAATCATGATATAGATAAAATTCATTCAATCTTGTTGGAGAATAAGATATTAATTCATGCATATAAAATCTCTCAATTCATTATGAATCATAAAAATTATAATTCTGAAAAATCATGATTCATTTAGGAAATTTTCCTCTTTAGTAAACAATAAGAAGAAATTTGAGAGTTCAAAAAACAAGATCTTGATTCATAAATGGTTTCAAGTTATAAATCACGAGAAATCAAGATCATGATTTCAATAAAAACCATTAAATTTAAATCATTTTCATAACCCATGAGATTCATTAAAGCATAATATACATGAATTCATTATTGAAAAATCAATAAGATGGAAAATGTATTCCTCCTTTTTTTTCTTTTTTATAAATTTCATTTGAAGTTGTTTATTTCATACAAGCAGGTCTTTGACTTTTTCGTATGAAAATCATAAATCATGGTTTAAAATCGAAAAAGTAAATCTCATCATGGAAATCATTAAGATCAGTAAACCATAAATCAAAATTTAAATGTAAAATCATCAAGCATGATACTTAAATTATTTCATATAAGCATGCCTTTGTTATTTATGTCAAATCAAGACATGTATCCTTTTTTAAAACCGAAAAAGCCACTTTCATTATGCTAAAAATCGATAATTCATAAATCACAAGAATCATTATGCATAAATTCGAAACATAAACTTATTGAGCATGATATCAAATCATTACTTCAAATGAAAACTTGATTTCATTAATCGAAGAGCATCTTTAATTAAAATTGAGAAACAATATGATTAATCTTGTTAAGTGTACAAGTATTAGATTTATATTTAACATTTTATTATATTATTGCATCATTAAAACATCAAGCATGATTTCAATCAACATCGAAGATATACATTATTTCTTCTTGAAAAACATGCATAGGATTATTATTAGATTTCAATCTAACATTTTATTCCTTTAATATAAAATATGAAATTTTCATCATCATTTTTAAAATTACTAGCATGATCCCAAATTTTGCATTTTCATTACATCATTAAATATGTAATTAAAAAAATATAATTTTTTTTAAAACTAAATAAAAAATAACTCATGAAGAACATCAAGTAATTTCAAAGTAAACTAAGAGAGTTTTGTTTGAGTTGTTTATCTCATTGTCGAAAGCCGTTAAGGCGTAGTTTGCCACCTTGCCTTTGTCGATTTTTTCCTCGTCTTTGGATGAGCTTGATTCATCCCAAAGAGCTTCCTTCTTCTTGCGTTCATAGCAAGTAGTTATGTTCTTTTTAAGTTTATTTTTGTTCTTTAACTCTTATTTCATGAACCTTTTAAATTTCATAGTGAGGAGTTTATGTTCACCATCACTTGAGCTTATGCTCGAGTGGTTTTCAATTGTTCTAAGTCTGAAATCCTTCATGCTCTTTGGAAGGTTGTTCTCAAGTTCCCTTTTTGCCACGTTGTTCATTTCATAGGTCAGTAAAGACCCAATTAGTTCTTCGAGTGGAAGGTTGTTTAGGTTTATAGCCTCTTGTATGGCAGTTGCTTTTGAATCCCAATCTTTAGAAAGAAAACGTAAAATTTTATTTACAAGTTCAAAATCTGAAAAACTTTTACCAAGTAATTTTAAGCCATTGATGACATCCATAAAACCGGTGTACATATCTCCAATGGTTTCGCTTGGTTTCATATAAAATAATTTGAAATCATGCATTAAAAGATTAATCTTCAAAACTTTTACTCTACTAGTGCCTTCATGTGTGGTTTCAAGAATGTGCCAAATGTTGAAAGCCCTTTTACACATAGAAACATGATAAAACTCAGTTTTGTCTATAGCGCAAAATAGAGCGTTCATAGCTCTAGCATTTAAAGAAAATATCTTCTTCTCCAAATCATTCTAATGGTTCATTGGAAGAGAAGACATTAGAAAACCATTTTCAATAATGTTCCATAAGTTCAAATCCAAGGAAAGCATGAAAACTCTCATTCGAGTTTTCCAATAGGTGTAGTCCATCCCATCGACAAAGGGAGGATGAATGAGAGAGTGACACTCTTAAAAGCCAAAAAGAGCCATTTTTCTTGGGTGTTAAACTAAATGAGAAATCACAAGGTTTTGATACCAACTATTAGGAACAAGTTGGCACTAAGAGGGGGGGGTGAATCAGTACAATGGTAAAAATTACATCGGTTTGAAAAACCCTTGTACGATAAAATCTGATTTCGATGAGAACTGTCGGAAAGATCTTTAAATTGAAAGCATATGGAATTGTAGTTGATGTAAAGTAAGGAAGGCAGTTTGCAATTAAGATAAATAGCAAAACAGAAATGTAAACCGATTTATAGTGGTTCGGTTATCGTAACCTACATCCACTCCTTCGATTCCTCTTCCATCGAGGCCACCGACATCTACTATCGATCTTCCTTTAATAGGTGAAGATCAACCTCCTTCTTACACCCCTCTTCTCCTTTTCATAGGTTTAGGAGTCAACCTTTACAAGCACATACACTCCTCTCTAAACAGAATTCTAAAGTTAGATCTAGAGGAGAGATTTCTCAAGTGATTTCTACAGCGTTTTCTCACTTTAAAACTCTCTGTGCTTATATAAGTTAACCAGGGATGAGAGGGGTATTTATAGGCTTCAAGTTGATTCAAACATGGAGCCTAAAATTGTCTCATCCCAGGTTTCCTAGGTACTAGCGGTACCACCATCATTCCTAGGCGGTACTACCACCATACGACTTGCAGTTGGGCGGTAACACAACCGAACAGGGGCAGTACCACCGCTGGCAGCATTGCAGCCTAGGCGGTACCACCACCCAGATTTCCTGGGGTGCTGTTCCCTAGGCGGTGCCACCGCTGGCCAGGGTTTTAGAACTTTGGTTGGGCCTTGAATCCTGTGCAAACTAGCCCAACTTCGGGCCCAATTGGCCCCCTGACTAGTTGATGGGATTACCTCCCAATCCTAACTCTAATTATGTGCTAACTACGATTCCTAAGACATAATCTAAGCAAGATAAGTCCAATTTCTTCCCGCAAGCTTCTGGCGATCTTCCTGCGAACTTCCGACGATCTCTCAGCAATGTTCTGGTGGACTCTCGACAAGCTCCTGGACTTCACAATGATCTTCTTGGCGAGTTCCGACAAGCTTCTTTGGCAAGCTCCTGGACTTCTCGGTTGGTTCTAGTAGAACTTCCGACGAACATTCGGACTTCCGACAAACTCTCGAACTCCTAATGAAATCGCGCTATTGACTCCAAGACTTCATTTTGCTTTATGCCTTTCTGTCGTAGTTAATCGTACACACATAAAAACACACTTCGATCTAGACAATTATTACTAAGCATGAATCATGTCATCCGACATGTCATTGGTCCATCGATGCTTCGTCCTATTAAGCGCATCGTCCTCTCTTACGGTCTATTATCCAATCGGCCAGTTGACCTTGTAACTACGATATCCTTTGTGCAATATTCGCTCTTCTTGGCCCGATGCTTGAATCTATGGCCCGAAGCCTTCTATCGATACATCGACTAATCCTCTAGCCCGATGTCCAATCTTCTGACATGTTTTCCTCCGGACCAACATAATTCTTCCTGCTTGAATTGTCTCTCCCTGATCGAAGCATCCTGCGTCACTCAAAACGCAGATTAAATCATAAACACTTATCAATTAGTTTCATCATCAAAATCCAAGATTCAACAATCCAAGCATGGAAGAGGCTCTTGGATATCTTATATCGCTGAGTCCTTCCCTATTCCTCAAATAATTTACAAACATGTAGGAGAATGGATCTAGCATCCATCTTTTCATGTTGTCTTTATAACTCCGGAGTCATGGAGCCCAACATATAACATTGAGCAACAATGGCATCACTGTATCAAGGACACACGATTTTCTCCAGCATGAGAATAATTCTCAAGTTACGAAGCCAATCCATATAATTTGGACCAATGAGGCGGTTGACATCATGAAAGCCACGTAAGGGATTTGAAAGCAACATATTTATGAAAATAAAGATGTATGAGCAATAAATTACATACAGATTTTGGAAAAAAAATAAACAATCAAGTTATGGACTTCTATCTTAATATGCCCCCTTTATTTTACTAGCGAGTCATGCGACACCCTCAGCACGTGAAGCGAAAGTCTCCGGCTAACTTCTAGTAGGGATTAGGATCCAATCAATGTCTTAGTATAACCTCAAGGGACTTGACCAATCACACTAAGCTCAAAAGGTAGGTAACTCTTGCCGATCACAATTCCTTGTGATTCCCATCCTTTTCGGCCACCGACCCACCATGGTCTTGAGGGACTCGAACAACCATGATATTCGGTTAAGTCAATACTATCGTTATAAGATGAGTTTGATTCAATGATATATCCTCGAGGGACTCGACAAAGTATACCATGTCCTCAAGTCACCGGTGATATCTCTATATCGTAGGCAAGATAGCGAATCGCAACATAGCTGAGCCTCGAGGGACTCGACCAACCCAATCTATATTGAGAATCAGTGCCTACCTATAGCGATGGAAGGCTATGTAACTCAATCTAATTGCCTCACGTTTACCGGCTTAATATTATTGAGAGAGAGCATTTTGATTTGGTCTCCTAATATGACATATCACTCACATACATATTTAATATATATCTACATTGCATGCAAATATATATACATATCTAGTAGGTTTACAAGCAATTATACATCACATGAGCAATCACACCAGATGATCATGGACCACAGCTTAATGTGATTTGGCCCGAGCCAGTGGGCTTAATCACTCACATCAAGATCTATGTGTGTAGTGGTGCATCTCTATACCCTGTGATCGTTCATCTCGTCCTCATCGATTCCATCGACATCTCAACGCATATCCATACATCGTGATCGTCTATCTCGTGGGTCCCGCTATTGCTTCCACGCTTCCACTGCGCCTCCTCATGTCATTATAACTTAATAATAGGCACACAGGCCTGACAATAAACAAGAAATAAAATAGTGGCTCGTAGGCCCCAATAATAATAATCATAAGTACACACACATTACACGGTCCATGATCATCTATCTGCATCATACATTACATATACACATCATTATCATGTAGGACTACTAGAAAATAATAATAATAATAATTAATTAAATATTTTAATTAATTAATATTTTCTAAAAATAGGGACATGTAGAAATTTTTTTGAATTTTGAAGGAAATTTTGGTAATTCCGACAGAAAGGATAGACTTAGAATTTCTAAAATTTTGAGGTGCAAAATAGTCTTTTGCTAAAAAACCCTAATCCCCTTGTCTTCTCCCTTAATGTGATGCCACCGTCGCCACTCTACCGGCGGCGGCCACTTTAGGGGCGGGGGGCGCCACCCTTGCCCGCGGGCACTATGCTTGCGAACGACGACGCCGCTACGATTCGGCAGCTCTGCTCATAGAGGTCACGCCCGCGGTGCCTATGCTCATAGGCATCGCGCCCGTAGGAGTCGCTGCCTCACTAGGTTAGCACCCTTACGGGCCCTACTGCACTTACGGGTGGTTTTCCCTACGGGCGCAGTGCCCGCATGCGCTGCCTATGGGCACCACTATTGTCAGCCTGCTCCAAGCATGCCACAGACTGCCAGCAATAGCTAGACCACTACCAACACCTTACACGCAAATGGTAGCCAAGGCTACCATCTATGCGGGTAGTAGGGGTAGAAATGGTTGCTGCCCTTTCTCGCTTTTGCATCAATGATTTTGACGTCAAAAGCTTCTCCAAAACACAACACATGTAGTTCAAAACCAATCTTTCGTTTGACATCACATGCGCAATAAAAGAACATTAAAAACAAAATCCCCAATTTCCTAAAGATGTTTGTTGTCGTGTGAAGATTGGTGTGCAAAATCCGCAAAACTTAAAACTGCATATATGAAAAATTATGTTACTTAGGGAGATCGTATATCCCTAAATCCTAACAGATCTATAGGAGAGGGTGAAGGAGGTCAAGCTTCCTCTTCTCTAGTGGTGATCCACAAAACAAGGTTGCGATGATGCTTCTAAAAACTCTAAGCTTGCTATCTAAGGAGGAGAAGGCGAGGAGAAGAGGAGAGGCGACCCAAAAAGGCTCTAGCCTATGAACCATTAGTTCCCTCCTATTTATAGAGGTCCTTTGTCAATTTAACCCTAATGGATCTTGTTCTATTGGGTATTAAATCTCCATCCAACTATCCAAGCCTCTTAGATTAGTGGATATCTATCCAATAATCTCTCATTGGCTCTTATTGGATCTCATCCATATGATCCAATAATTCAGGGGCTTATTGGATATCCAATAAGATAGTGGCTCCAACGAATTTCTCATATCTGAACCTTTACTCATTGCAACACCTACTATATGTGTGTGACCCTCTAGGCACAATATCGAGTTGGCTATGAGTCATACCTATTAGAACTTCAACTAACTCAGTGAATTATATCTCCACAATAATTCACTCAACTCATCGACTACGGACGTACTAGGTCACTACGTCGTAGTTCCCAGATGATATAGGGGAATCCAATCCATTGGACTTGTCTATCCTCAATTATCATATACTTATAGTCACTCGTCCATCTAATATCCCAAAGACTGTATACCGAGCGTGGTCCTGTCAGGCCTATATGGTTTGTACTGGAGTCTCGCTCTAATCAGATTCTCCCATAGAACTCTTTCTCTCTTAATCTGAATGACCCTGGCTAGGGATTTGTCTAAGCAAGAACACATGGGATATTCTTCTCATGATACCGAAAGCAGATGATCCTCTATCGACACTTAATAGTCCTCATAAGGTTGGCTACCACTCCTGATGGCTGCCCGTGCTGGATCTAGAATCTCCAAACCTATAAATCCGGTATCAAAGAATGGAGTACTCATACATGAAATCCTTGGTATCTCAAGTCTAAGGACCAGATACACCATTGGGACTACAGATTCGGTGTTTGACAATACAACATTATCAACCAACCAGCATTCCTTAAGTAGATCAATTAGTGAACTCATTCCCCAATGAGCACATGTACTTGTTGAATCTCGTATTTTGATGATGAAACCAATCGGTATGTATTTATGTTTTAATCTGTGTTTTGAGTGATAAAGGATGCTTCGATCAGGATGAGACAATTAAAGCAGGAAAAATTATGTTGGGCCGGAAGAACATGTCAGAAGATTGGACGTCGGGCCAATGGATCATCCGAACTCTCGGCGAACTTCCGATGCATTGTTTGAACCTTTGGTGTATCACCCGATCTATCAACATGTTGATTCCCGCAATATCTGATCTTGGCACAACGTTCGATTCTTCGGATCGGAAGCCCGATCTTTAACTCCGGCCTCACGTTTGATTCTTCTGCTTTAATTATTTTATCTTTTTATAATTGTAGGTAGTCCTACATCACTTTTCTCAAAACATAGATTAGATCATAATTTCTATTAGGAAAGAGTCATCATTAATAGGGGGGGGGTGAATTAGTGCAGCGGATAAAATATGTCAGTTTCGAAAGCTTTCGTACGATAAAAATTGATTTCAGAAATATTAACTTGAAAGCATACAAAAGAGTATAATGAGAAGATAAAGCAAAACAGAAATGCAAAATGTTTTATAGTGGTTCGATCGTCATGACCTACATCAACTCCACCGATTCCTCTTTCGTCGAGGCCACTAGCATCCATTAATGATTTTCTTTTAATTGGGTGAAGATCAACTACCCTTTTACACCTTCTCATTTTCACAAGTTTAGGAGACAACCTTTACACCTCTCTTTTATAAGGTTTCCCTCACACACCTCCCTTATAACTCTCTCTAATCTTTAGGAGGAGGGAACTCAACTTTCTAATAGGGTTTACAATTTTAGCATCACAGAATTTTGCTTAACTTTCTTGCTACTCCAAGTAGGAATAGCTAGGGTATTTATAGACCCCAAATGACTTCAAAACTTGGAGCCAAAATTTAAATCCCCGGAATTTCAGGGTACGGGCGGTACCACCGCCTGCATTAGGCGGTACCACCACCTGCAGTATGACATTGAGTGGTAGCACCACCTAGAAGAGTGTGTCTGGGTGGTACCATTACCTAGAATGGTGGTACCATTGCTTGACAGTTTCGGAGACTGAGTTTGGACGGTACCACCGCCTGACACAGTCTTGGAGACTATGCCACGACGTTTCCACTTGTTAGGCTACTCTTTGGGCCTTCCACTTGGCCCAACATAGCCTAAACTTGACCCAATTGGCCCCTAATTGAGTTGGCCCAATTCCAACCTAATTATATGCTAACTACAAATTTTAAGATATTTCCTAAGCTAAATAAGTTCATAATTCTAGGTTTCTTCCAGCAAGCTTCCGACGATCTTCTTGTGAACTTCCGATGATCTCTCAGCAAAGTTCCAGCTAACTCTCAGCAAGCTCCTGGACTTCATGATGATCTTCTTGATGAGTTCCGATGAGCTTCTCTAGCAAGCTCTTGGACTTCTTAGTAAATTTCGATAGAACTTCTAACGAACGTCCGAACTTCCGACGAACTCTCGAACTCTCAATGAAATCTCGTTCTTGACTCCCAGACTTTATTTTGCTTTATGCCTTGCTATTGTAGTTAATACTATATACTTAAAACATACTTCGATCTAGATAATTATTACAAGGCTTAAATCAAATGTTGTCCGATATGTCATTGGTTCATCGACGCTTCGTCTGATTCTTCAATGCATAGTCCTCTCTTGCGGCCTATTGCCCAATCGGCCAGTTGATCTCTATAACTCTAATTTTCTTGGCATAATTTTCACTCTTCCTGGCCCAATGCCTAAACCTATGGCCCGAAACCTTCTGTCGATACGTCGACCGATCCTCCAGCTCGATGTCCAATCTTCTAACATGTTCCATTCCAACCCAACATGATTCTTCCTGCCTTAACTGTCTCTCCCTGATCAAAGCTTCCTGCATCACTCAAAACACAGATCAAATCATAAACACTATTAGTTGGTTTTATCATCAAAATCTGAGATTCAATAATCTCCCCCTTTTTTATGATAACAATTAATTGATGACGGAGTTACTCTTAACTCCCCCTATCAATATGTCATATTGTTAGAACGTTGAATTTAAGTTGAATTCAAGTTGAAGCAATATTTCATTATGAATATGTGCAACATTAAATCATCCATCATTCAATTTTTAATATATCATTCCGTGTATGATTGTCATCATAACTTCTCCTCTTTTATCATCATCAAAAAGGAGAATGATAGGACCCTACTCAACCAAAAAGCAGTTAATAAAATCCTATGAGATTGTAATAAACCCCACATAGCCACCTCTATCCTATAAAGAAGAGTGGCTAAGGTTTATATTTCGGCCTTTGGGCTTCCTAGTCCCCGCCCCCTTTTTTACTGGGCTGGTTGGTTAGGGTTGAGGGCAAAAGGGGTAACTCACTTAGGAAGCAGCTCCTAGGGCTAGGGTTTGGAGTCTAATAAGCATGCAGGTTCCATCTCTTAGGAAATAAGTTTCCTCTAAAATTGCAGCCATTTGGCCGACTTCTAGGAGGGTGGAACCCCTATAGTATTCCAAGGTTTGATCTCCCTCAAAGATCAATTTTCATAAAATTCCTTTGGGATTCTATCATCTGGAATCAGAGCAACGATCTTTCTGCTTTTGTTGCCATCCTTGGCGCCCACCACCAGCCAAGCAATTCCCACAATTGCTCTTGTCGTCACCGTCTCCACCATCATCTTCTGCCGTAGATCAAATCAATCTACTGTCGTCACCTCTAATTGCATTAGAGATCTGGTATTCTCCTATCACCAATATCTTTTTACTGCTGAAATTTTCCAATAAACATACCAAGAAGAAGTTTTTTTTTTTATCTATCCTGTGCTACGAACTCCTTTCGTTGCAAAAGTTATTATCTTTGCGAACGAAGGATTGTTGTAGAAAATTTCAACCGCATATTGTTGCATTTAACCAACCTATTTGCTATATTTTTTAAATAAAATTTCTTATACGCTTCATAGATCATCTTGGCTTCCATCTAAGTTTGATCTATTCAGGAATTCATCTCTAAAAACGTTCTTGTGTTGTTATAAATTTTCATCACAAACCATTGGAATTTTTCGTCGAGAATTCTGCTATCGCAACTTGCACCAATTTTCCTTGCTGTTATACTGTCAAAATTTTCTTAATTAAATTTATCATCATTGTTGTTATCTAAACTGAGATTTTGCTATCAAATTCACTCCTCAAATCTCTCGGTTTTTGCTAGAATTTCATCAAGAAATAGGTGTTTCTTCGACGACAATTCTGCTCATACAAGACATCTTTCTACGGCAACTTCCACCAATTTCTATCAAAATTTTGCTACCATCTACCACAGATCTAAAACTTTTTTTCCTAACCTACATCCACTACCATCACAGCCCTAAAACTCCACCAAACCACACCCTCAAACTATACCCAAAATAGCCATAAAATAAGCCTAAAACTATAGCCTACATCCACCAATCCGCCAACACTTTCGACCACCACTTCTCTCAACCGATACATGCCTTTAACCTGACAACAAAAGAGGGATCTTAACATTGCAGATTTGGAGGCATACACTATGACATCTGAGGAGGTAATCAATGCTAAATTTGGAGCCTTCGAGATGCGAAAGGAGGGTAATATTCGGACTCTCTTTACCGAACTCAGTTTTTGGCCGACCACCAAGCCCGAAGAAATTACATCAAGGGGAGAGCTCTGACCAATCACACTAAGCCCAAAGAGATGACTTCCAAGAGAGGGGAGGTTCTATGACCGATCCCTACTATCTACGCATGAGGTTGGACTTCCCTATATGGGAAGAAAGAGACCCAATTGGTTGGATCTTGCGCACGGAGCGATATTTTCGGTACCACAAAACTGCGGATGCATCTATGGTAGAAATTACAACTATACATCTTGAAGGTGATGCCATATAGTAGTTTGATCAGTTTGAACATATTCATGGAGTCCTCTCATGGCGATAATTCAAAGAAGGATTGCTAATCCGCTTCGGACCAACCGATTACGAGAACATTGATAGAGAACTAGCAAAGATCTAATAAACTTCTACCATTCAGGAGTACCAAACCAGGTTTGAAAGGTTATCTAATCAAACTCATGATTGGTCTAAAAAATAGCTATTAGGGACCTTCATTGAGGGCTTGAAGCCGAAGATCCGGGGAGAAGTTAAAATGCGACAACTGAATACGCTTATCGCAACCATCTCTTTCGCACGACTTCAAGAGGAGCGATTGAACAAAGAAGCCTGGAGGATGAGGGTCACTCCCTGACCAGCAATACTGAAGTCCTTAGCCCCCTACTTTCAATCGAGCCCCTGCACCAAAAAAGTTGACTAGAGAAGAGCTTCGGGGGTGATCTGTAAAAGGGTTATGTTGGCATTGCAACGAGCCATGGAGCCACAAGCATCACTGTAAAAAAGGGAGAATTCTTGTGATTGAACTAGTAGAAGAAGAGGTCATTGAACATCTAGAAGAGAGCCTTGAAAATGAAGAAGAAGATACGGAAGAAGAGCCACAACCGACCGACTTTATAGTACGCGTGCTAGCCATCTACTCAAACCCGCAAATGATGAAAGTTAGAGCCCTTCTTGTTAGGATCAAGAGCGGCACTATGAGGGGGGGATGAATTAGTGCAACAAAAAATTCTTCAATTTTGTAAAATATTTTGTACGTTCAATGAAAATCGATTTGGAAAAATAGCAACTTGAAACGTATGAGAGCATAACCGTAGTGAAAGCAAGATGAGGAGGAGAAGCAGTTTGCTATGAAATGATTTGCAGTTAAAGTATATTACTCAAAACGAAATGCAAACCAGAATTTAGAGTGGTTTGGTCAATATGACCTATATCCACTTTCAGATTCCTCCTCCGTCGAGGTCACCGATGTCCACTAAAGGCCTTCCTTCAATAGGTGAAGACCAACCACCTTGTATAGCTCTTTCTCCTTTTGTCAGATTTAGGAGAGAACCCTTACAAGCCTTACTCCTCTTTCTTGAATGATTACAAAGCTAAGAGAGGGAGGAGGAAAACTCTAGCACTTTTACACCCTAAAGATTTAACATTATAATCACACTTCGGTGCCCTTTCATGCAGAAAAAGGTAGGGTATTTATAAGCCCCAATGGCTTTCAAAAATAGAGCCAAAAAGTGTCTCATCCCGGATTTCTGGGGTACTGATTGTACCACAACCATTACTGGGCGATACCACCGCCTGACACCTGACATTGGGTAGTACCACCACCTGATAGAGCTCGGAGACTGAGCTCTGGCGGCACCACCACTGGTAGCATTAACTGCCAGTGGTACCATTGTCTAGAAATCCTAGGGGCATTGCTTTCTAGGCGGTGCCACCACCAGTTAGAGTCTAGCAACCTGGTTGGGCCTTGTATTCGACCTAAACCATCCTAGCTCCGAGCCCAGTTGGCCGCTAACAGAGTTGATGGGATTACCTCCCAAATCAACTCTAATTATCATTCTAACTATGATTAAGACAAGCTTGGCCTGGTACATCAATTTTTCACTCAATGATCCTTTGGCAAACTTCTCGACGAGTCTTCTAGCGAGCTTTCGGGAAACTCCCGACCAACTCTCTGCTAGTCTTCTAGCGTGCTTCCTGTGATTTCCCAATGAGCTTTCGACAAGTCTTCCTGCGTGCTTCCGGTTATCTCATGAAGAACTCTCGGCAAGCTCCTAGTATATTGTCCTAGTATTTGACTCCGGGCCATCACCTGCTTTATGCCTCACTACTATCGTAGTTAATTCTGCACACTTATCTCAACACATGGATTTGATCAAATAATTTACCAATTGATTTTATCATCAAAATTTGAGATTCAACAATCTCCCCCATTTTGATGATGACAACCAATTGGTGATGGAGATCTTAACTCCCCCATCTATATGCCATAATTGAGAAAAGACACTCTTGAATTCAACTACTTTGAATTCATGCATCAAATTGATAATTTAGACTTATTATCATCAAACACATCATGATTTACCAAATCTAAAGATTATACCACATATTTGTCGATAGAAATGATGTCAAGGCATGACATCCATTTTCAAATCAAAATCACAAAAAAATTCAACATCAAAGTAAGCACAATATTGCATCATCATACTCATCATTTAAAGAGATATCATTGAAATCAAAGCACAGAATTATAATCATAAAACTATGTAGCATTTTAAATTTACACATCAAGGTAAACAACATAGGATTACAACATCAAAGTAAGCAGAATAAAAGAAAGGGATTTTATCCATTTCTCCCCCTTTATCATTAGCAAAATATTATAATTAATTATTCAGGTGGTGGCTAATCAAAATGTCTAAACAGGGTATTGAGTTATTGATGAATCTGATGCAACTCAATCAAAATATGATCTTGGCATTGTTCAAGTCGATCTTGAAGTTGGTCAAATCGATCCATCCAAGTCCCTATGTCATCGATAGATGAGGGAGGTTCTTGCTCTACTAGAGGCGATTCCTCAAAGGGACCAATTAAAAATTGATTACCGCTAAAAATTGGTATTTTAGGTTGTGGTTCTGGTTGGAGGGGATCAGTCCTTCTAGGCAGTCTAGTCCATATACCATTTCTGAATATACATCTCATCCGTCAAAGTAGATTTCTATTTATGATACTAAATCTATTTAGTTTTATAACTTCTTCGTTGGGTGGAATGACAATATCATGGGCATGAAATAGTCTTGTGATTAAGCCACCATGTGAAGGCATCATGTCCTTTTTTGATAGTTCAATCATGTTTTGTTGAATTAGATAACTAAAACAATTGTTATGTCCCTTCATAATCCAATACATGATACCTAGTTCTATTTGGCTTACTTCATCATGATGATATTGTTTTAGGAGAATGATATATAGCAAGATGTGATGAAGTATTTTGGTGCTTAAAGGTAGTAAATTTTCACAGCTTTTTGAAAGAATCGTTAAGTTAGGATTACCAAAATTTGTTCCTAAGGCATCAACGTAAGTAGTCCCAACTATTTCTTCATCCCACTATCCTATAAAATAACACCCTCTTTCTTTTACCGAAATTCTTATGATATTGCAAATGGTTCTATCCATAATGGGTATATGATGTCCTAATTGATAGGTAGATACCCTTTCGTCTTCATTTACATGTAAATTGTTGTAAAATAGCCTAACAAGTTTAGGGTAGATAGGTTCACTCATTTGAAGGATTGGGTAAATGTCTAGATTAGTAAACTATTAAATAGGTTCCAAATCACTTAATTCTTTTAAATCAACATATTTACGCTTATGAACATGTCTAGACTCTATGGATGAAAATTTTAGGGCATGTTGATTATAATCGAAAAGTAGGGAGTCATAATTTTCATCTAATATCCTCTTCCCTTTGTCCCTAGAGGATCTTCTAGAACCCATTGAGCCTACAATAATGAAGGCAAATAAGGAGCAAGAATAAGTAATACAAAGGGGAAACAATTTGATGTAGAGATTACCTTAGTAGTTCTCCTTTCTCGTGATCTTTAAAAGAATGTCGAAGATTGATCCTTGATCTAGTGGGAAGTGGGGATTTTTGAGTTGCTAGAGGGAGAGCAATAGGTTTGGAGCTGTTTAGAGGAGTGCAGAATGTTTTGGGTGTTGAATCTCGGATTTTGATGATGAAGTCAATTGTCATTAGTTATCTAATCTATATGTTGAGATAAGTGTGCAGGATTAACTACGATGAAAGTAAGACATGCAACAGGAGTTGCGCCGGAGTCAAGACAATGATCATGTTGGGAGTTCGAGAGTTCGACGGATGTTCGGACAGTCGTCGGAGGTTCTGCGGGAACAAATCCGAGAAGTCCATGAGCTTGCCAAAGAAGCTCGTTGGAACTCGCCAAGTGGATCATCGCAAGTCCAGGAGTTTGCCAGAAGGCCGCAGGAGCATCACCGAGGGTTCATCGGATGATCGACGGAAGTTCGCCGGAAGCTCGCTGGAAGAAGCGATTGACGCACCAGAGCAAGTTGCAGTAAATGTCTTAGGGAATATCGTAGTTAGCACAATGATTAAGTTGGAAATGGGAGGTGATCCCATTAACTTAATCTTTGGGCAATTAGGCCCTTGAGAAACCCAAATTGGGCCGAATGGATCAACCCATTAGGACCCTGATTTCTGCCTGGTGGTTGAACCGCCGAAGCAAGGAGGTGGCACTGCCTGGGCTAAGTCTCCGAGCGAGACTGGGCGGTGCAACCGCCCCAGCCAGGAGGTGGCACCGCTTGGGCTCAGTCTCCGAGCGAGACTGGGTGTGGAAACCTCCCCTGACAGGAGGTGGCATCGCCTGAGCTCGGTCTTCGAGCTCTGGCAGGAGGTGCAACCGCCCCTGATAGGAGGTAGCACCGCCTAGAGGCTCAGTCTTCGAGCTATGCCAAGCGGTGCAACTGCCTCAGTCAGGAGGTGCAACCGCCAGATCCCGGAATTCTGGGAATTGATAGTTTTGAGCTCTAAATTCGAACTGGGTTGGGGCCTATAAATACCCTACCCTTTCAGCTCTGAAAGAACACACAACATACACCGAAATCTTGTTCTGTGATTTTTCGAGCTCAAAATTGTTGTAAAGGACAAAAGTTCTTCTCCCTCTTTTCTTCCAAGTTCTGAGCTTTAAAGAGAGGAGAGAAAATTCTGTAAGGGTTGTCTTCTAAGCCCGTCAAAAGGAATGAAACTGTAAAAGGGTGGTTGGCCTTCGCCTATTGAAGGAAGGCCTCTAGTTGACGTCAGTGACCTCGTTGGTGGAGGAAGCCAAAAGTGGAGTAGGTCAAGATTGACCGAACCACTCTAAATCTCGGTTTGCATTTACTTTGAGCATATTATCTTTACTGCAAACCTCCTCAAAAGCTTACTGCTTTCTATGCATATACGATCGGGTTTCAAGCTTTGCACCTTCCGAATCGACGTTTAGACGTAAATCAATTTTATCGTACGATCATCATATTTCGGTTTGCATTTACGTTTTGATTTCTATCTTAACTGCAAACTACCTTTATATCCTTGCTTAAACTGCATCTCGTTTAATCAAGTGATTTACGAATCAGCATTTAGACAAATCAATTTTTTTGTACGAATATCATATTTCAGTTTGCGCTTACTATATGATTTGAATCATAACTGCAAACTGCATTTATATCTTTGCTACATCTCGCTTAAACAAAAGTTAAAGTGATTTACGAATCAGCTTTCTTACCGAAATCACTTTTAACGAACGAACGCAGTTTTTGTTTCAATCGTAGAAGGTTTTCCGCTGCACTAATTCACCCCCCCCCTCTTTGTGCTCTTGATCCTAACAATTGGTATCAGAGCGGGGTTAACTCTCAAACGGATTAAAACCCAAGAGAGATGGCATATGCCGGAAACCAAGAGGGCCATTCTATTACACGTCCACCCATGTTCAATGGGACGGACTACACCTATTGGAAGACTCGAATGATGATCTTTCTTATTTCCATGGATTTTGAACTTTGGAATCTTGTCGAAAATGGATTTTTGAAGTCTTCTCATCCAATGATCGATTGGAATGAATTGGAGAAGAAGGCTTTCGCTCTTAATGCAAAGGCTATGAATGCCTTATTTTGTACGCTTGATAAAAACGAGTTCAACCGTGTTTTGGTTTGTGAAACCGCATTTGATATTTGGCATACACTCGAAGTGACTCACGAAGGTACAAGTAGAGTGAAAGAGTCAAAAATCAATCTTTTGTTACATTCTTTCGAACTTTTCCGGATGAAACTGAGTGAGACTATTGGCGACATGTTTACCCGTTTCACGGATGTCATCAACGGCCTAAAAGGACTCGGAGAAAGTTTTTCAGATTTTGAGCTCGTAAATAAGATTCTAAGATCCCTTCCTAAGAGTTGGGATCCTAAAGTCACTGTTATTCAAGAGGCGAAAGATCTAAACAACTTCCCTCTTGAAGAACTAATCGGGTCATTAATGACCTACGAGATGACTTGCAAAGCTCATGAAGAACAAGAAGACATCCTTCCAATGAACAGGAAGGATATGACACTCAGAACTTTAGAAGACCACTTGAGAGAAAACTCAAGTGATGAGGACTGTGACGATGACTTGGCACTTCTAACAAGAAAATTTAATAAATTCATTAAAAGAAACAAGTTTAAGAATGGCACAAAAAATAAACTTGAACCTAAGAAGGACCAAGTTATTTGCTATGAGTGCAAAAAGACAGGACACTACAAAAGTGATTGTCCCCAAGTCAAAAAGAGAACATCAAAGAAGAAGGCGCTCAAAGCAACATGGGATGACTCGAGCGCATCCGAAGAAGAGGAGTCCAACACCGAGCAAGTTGCTCATTACGCCTTAATGGCCATCGGAGAGGAGGTAACAAATTTAATAGATGCAGATTTATCATTTGATGAATTATTAAATGCTTTCCATGACTTATTTGATGAATGCAAGATTATTAGTAGAAAATATAAATTGCTAAAAAAGGAGCATGATAGTCTTACTTGTAATTTTGATAAGTTAAAAACTGAATAGCATGATAGTTTAGGTTCATGCATAAAATGCCATGATCTAGAAACTCTCCAAAAGGAAAACTTGCTACTTAAGGACACCTTGAAGAAATTCGAGGTTGGTAGCAAGTCATTGAACATGATCCTTGCAAACAAGGGTCACGTTCCCAAAAAAAGTGGAATCGGATTTGTGAGAAGTCCTCACCAAAATCCAACCACCTTCATAAAAGGCCCCATCTTACATGTTCAACACCAAAGCAAATGCAACTTTTTTTACAAACTTGGACACAAAACGCATTATTGTCCATTCAAGAAAATTAGTCTGAACAAATTAATTTGGGTTCCTAAAGGAACCGTGATAAATTCTATGCAACATGATAAATAATGTAGATCTATTTTTGAGGCACCCAAAAGCAAATGGGTACCTAAAAATCATCCTTTCCTGTAAAGACATAAAAAATTATAAGTTGGAGCAAGAAATAATATCCTGCTCCTTGGATTCTCGATATTCATGACCCGAGATCCAAAAAGAACTCGTGATGCTCTCTAGCCTAAATAACAAAAGAGGATTAGAAAATTAAAATCACAAATGCGATTTAGATACAATCCTATTTGATTTCTCAGAATTGGAAACCCATGATTCTCAATTCACATATCCTCTGGATTTTCGAACCCATCAATTTCATCCGTTCGTAACTTTCGAATCTAACTCTATATCATGAACTGACTAAGTTTGTCTTGAACTTGCAAGGCTTACCAACTTGAACAATCTGTCACAAACATGTGTACGACATTGAGAGTATGCACGTCAAAAGATCTATCTTGATCGTGTAAAAGTTCTTATCTTAAAATAAAAATTCTTACGTAATTACGATTGCTCCACAAATAAAAATTTATCTCAAAGTTAAAAACATTCAAATCAGACCATACAGCAGTCAGAACCATGCTCACTGCCTGCAGCGGTTGCACCATCCTAGCTGGAGGTAGCACCTCCGACTGTCACGTGTTGCAAGCAGTTGCACCGCCCTAGCCAGAGGTGCAACCGCCTGCAACTCTGCCTCTTTTTAACCCGAGCTAGGGCCGGCGGTGGAACCGACCCCAACTCACTCCTTTCCCCTCTTTACTCTTCCAAAGCTTCTCCACCTCCATTTCTCCCCTCATAGCATCCCAAATACTCCTCATTTCGAAGTAAAAGATCAACAATCTCTCCTTCTCTTGAAGATCTCACTAAGGTATTCTCTAAGAAGCCCTTAAATTTTGTTTTTGATTCATGTACTCTTGCTCATTACTATCCTCCTAAACAGCAGTAGTTATGGGGTCTAGAAGATCCTCAAGGGACAAAGGGAAGAGGAGATTAGTGGAAGATTTTGATCTTACCCTTTTCGATTCAAAATATCATGCTGAAAAGTTTTCCTCTTTCGAACTTAGGAGTGTCAATAAGGAAAAACATGTAGATTTAAATGAACAAAGAGACTTAGAGACAATCCAATGGTTTCCAAACTTAGATCTACTCCCTATTTTACAAATTAATGAACCCATCTATCCAAGACTTGTTAGATTGTTTTACAACAATATACAAATAGATGAAGAAGAAAGAATGTCTACCTATCTCTTAGGATAACCACATCTCCATTACGGATAAATTCATTTGCGACATGATAGGCATTCCCATAAAAAGTAGAGGACTTTACTTTAGAGGATCATGGGATGATGAAACTATTGGGACAACATATGTTGAAGCCTTAGGAACAATTTTCGCCAATCCCAACTTAGCATTTGTTCCTAAAAGTTGTGAACATCTACTGCCACTAAACACTAAGGTACTTCATCATATCCTAACTAGCATCATTCTCCCTAAACAATACCATCATGATGAAGTAAGCCAATTAGAATTAGGAACTATGTATTTGATCATGAAAGGACATGACATCTGTCTTGGCTATCTTATCCAGCAAAACATGTTAGAACTATCTAAGAAAGACATGATGCTTCCATATGGTGGTATAATCACTAGAATACTGAAAGCCTACGATATTCTAATACCACCGGAAGAAGAAGTAATAAAAGTAGATAGGTTTAGCATAATAAATAAAAATCTACTTCACCGATTAAGATGTGTTTATAGAAACGGTAATGTTAGAACCCTTGCAGATTCTAAACTTGGGGTTGATCTCTTTAGGGGATCGGCCTCCTTGGAACTCTATAGGGGTTCCTCCCTCCAAGTTGCTGCTCAAAGGCTGCAGAAAAGATTCATCTATTGCTTATCAAAAGAGAAGGAATACATGGCTATTTATAGGGCTTCTAAACCCTAATTCCTAATAGGACTCCTACTTAAGACTCTTACTTCTAACCAACTCCTAGTAGGACTCATAGTCAAGACTCCTATTCCCTTACAACTCCTAATTCTTCTCTAAGAAAACACCTCCTACTTGAATGCCCCTCTCAATTAGGACTCTCCTAGCTAGAGTCCTAACAGAATGTCCCTCTCAATTAGGACTCTCCTAGCTAGAGTCCTAAAAGTTTTACATGAATGTCCCTCTCAATTAGGACTCTCCAAGCTAGAGTCCTAACATACCGCCCTCTTCAAATCAGCCTTGTCCTCGAGGCTGATGATTCGTGAATTCTGGGAATTTGATCTTCATGTCGTCATAGTTCTCCCAAGTGGCATCTTCTATTGGTAGATTCGCCCACTTTATTAGCACTTCATTAGTGGGTCATCGTCGTCGAGTCACGATCCGTCGATCAATAATGGCACTTGGCTGGGTCTGGAGTTCTCTTTGGGTAGTCATATTTGGAGGGTGGCTTTGGGCTGTCTCCAAGCACCTATTTAAAACTTTCGTCTGGCTGTTGGTTTGTGGGTGATATGTCATACTCCTTTTCAATTTAGTACCCTGCATATGTAATAACATTGTCCAAAATCTGCTCTTGAAGATACAAGTAGAATTTGTCACAAGCACAATGCGTCCCTTATAGCATAATTCTTTTGAGTCCCGATTGTAATGAGCCATGGGGTTTGGTGCTTTCTCCAATATTTTTTTTTAAATCTTACTAGTATCTGAATCTTCCTGCCATTCCATCTTAATATCCTCAAGGAAGTCGCTGGTCAGAAGTGAAACGATCGAAACTTCAACTTGCTCGGGTAGCTGCGAAAGCGCATCTGCAAGAACATTCTCTTTCCCCTTTTTGTAAGTTATTTCAAAATCAATTCCAAGAAGTTTTGTTACCCATTTTTGCTGCTCAGGGGATGGTATCTTTCGCTCCAAAAAGAACATTCTCCACCTCGTTGCTACGCGCACAATGGCGAGCATCTCCTTATCATATGTTGACTTATTTTGATGGGAGGGAGATAATGCCTTGCTAGTGTATACGAGTGGTCGACCATCTTGCATGAGAATGGCTCCAATTCTGACTCCAGATGCATCGGCCTCAATAATGAAGGGTCGGTTAAAATATGGCAGTGTTAGCACCGACGTCGTCGTCATGGCTACCTTAAGTTTGTCGAAGGCAACGGAGGCTCTATCCGACCATTGGAAGACATCTTTTTTCAGTAAGGAAGTAAGTGGTGCACTAATGTCGCCATAGTTTTTCACGAACTTGCAGTAGTAGCCTGTTAAACCCAGAAAGCAATGTAGCAATTTTATGTTCCTCGGGGTAGGCCAGTTTTGCATTGCTTCAATTTTGAAGGGGTCTTCTGCCACACCTTCCTCTGATATGATATGCCCAAGATATTCCACCTTCTTTTGAAGAAAGCAAAAATTCATAGTGGTTGTTGTGTGTTCAAAAGGTGGCTTTCGGTATGTCTTATTCACATACTTGTATTTGATGATACCCGGATCGAAGGTCCAGCTTTGTGAAGATTTGTGCTCCCTTAGCAACTCATCTACTACTAGAATAGGGTATTTATCCTTGATGGTTATGCCATTGAGAGCTCGGTAATCAACACATAATCGCCATATTCTATCCTTCTTTCGTATGAGGAGCACCGGTGAAGAGTAAGGGCTACAACATAGCCGAATAACTCCTGTTTTGAGCATCTCATTTACAATCCTTTATATTTCATCCTTCTGGAGATGTGAATACTGATATGGCTGAGCATTTGCTGGAGATTTTCCTGGAAGAATCGTTATACAATGATCATGCCGACGGGTAAGAGATAGGTTGCGCGGTTCGTCAAATATATCTGAAAATTCAGCAAGCAAAGGAAGTAGATTTGGATCTTCAAATTTTGTTGGCTCTCCCTTAGTTTGCTGCTCAAGTTGTACCAAAAAGCCGCTGCATGCTTTATGCAAAACCTTCTCCATTTGTTGTATGCAAATCGTCGTTACGTCGCCCTCACGTTTCCCATGCAATATCACCTGTTTCTCCTTACTGTAAAATTTTATAAATAGTTTTATAAAATTCCAAGAAATATCACCTAATGTCATCAACCATTTAATTCTGAGTATGGCCTCATGATCATCAAGAGGGAGGAGGAAGAAATCTGTAATTATCTCTTGGTCCTGCAGCAACAGTTTCACCTGCGGGCACCTATGATCACACTTCAAAATCCGTCCGTCGGTGACATTAACATCAAACCTGCAGCGATTCTCGATAGGTAATGATATCCGAATAGCAAGCTTACTATTTAGGAAGTTAGTAGTACTGCCCGTGTCGATGAGAACAGTGATTGGTTGTTGTTTGAGAAGGCCTCCAATTTTCATCGTTTGCGGGTTTGAGTAGCTAGCTAGTGTATGTACCGTAACTTCGGTCGGTTGTGGCTCTTCTTCTACATCTTCTTCTTCATGTTCAAGGCTCTCTTTTGGATGTTCAATGACCTCTTCTTCTATCGGTTCAATCATAAGAAGTCCCCCTTTACTACAGCGATGCTCACGGCTCCACGGCTCGTCACAATACCAACATAACCCCTTCGCATATCGCTCCTGAAGCTCTTCTCTTGTTAACCTCTTTAGTGTAGGGACTTGGTCGACAGTAGGGGGGGCTAAGGGCTTCAATATTACTGGTTGAGGAGAGACCCTAGTCCTCCGAGCTTCATGGTTCAATTGCTCCTCTTGATGTCGTGCGAAAGAGATGGCTGCCATAAGCGTATACGGTTGTCGCGCTTTAACTTCTCCTTGGATCTCTGGCTTCAAGCCCTCAATGAAGGTCCACAATAACTGTTTTTGAGACCAATCATGAGTTTGATTAGATAACCTTTCAAACCTGGTTTGGTACTCCTGAATGGTGGAGGTTTGTTGGATCTTTGCTAGTTGTTCGTCAATATTCTCGTAATCGGTTGGTCTGAAGCGAATCAGCAGTCCTTCTTTGAATTGTCACCATGAAAAGACTCCATAAGTATGTTCAAACTAGTCAAACCACTGTATAGCATCCCCTTCAAGATGTATAGCTACAATTTTCACCATAGATACATCCGCGGTTTTGTGGTACCGAAAATATCGCTCCGCGCGCGAGATCCAACCAATCGGGTCTCCTTCTTCCCATCTAGGGAAGTCCACTCTCATGCATGGATAGTTGGGGTTGGTCATAGAGCTTCCCCTCTCTTGGAAGTCATATCTTTGGGCTTGGTGTGATTGGGCAAAGCTCTCTCCTTGATATGATTTTTTCGGGCTTAGTGGTCGGCCCAATCTGAGTTCGGTAAAGAGCGTCCGAATCTTATCCTCCATTCGCGCCTCCAAGGCTTCGAATTTAGCATTGATTGCCTCCTTAGATGCCATAGTATATGGCCCCAAATCAATGATGTTAAGATCTCTCTTTTGCTGTTGGGTTAAAGGCATGTATAGGTTGAGAGAAGTGATGGTCGAAAGTGATGGTGGATTGGTGGATGTAGGCTGCGGTTTATGCTTGTTTTGTGGCTGTTTTGGGTGCAGTTTGAGGGTGTGGTTTAGTAGAGTTTTAGGGCTGTGGATGAAAGTTTTGGATCTGTGGTAGATGGTAACAAAGGTTTGACAGAAATCCGTGGAAGTTGCAGCAAGTATGTGCTATCTTGTAAGAGTAGAATTGTCGTCGAAGAAACAACGGTTTCTCGACGTAATTTCCACCAAAAACTTGGGAGAATTGAGGAGGGAATTGATAGCAAAATCACAGTTTATATGATAGCAAGGATATCTAATTTAATCAAGAAAATTTTGGTAGTATAATAGCAAGGAAATTGGTGCAAGTTGCAATTGCAGAATTATCGTCGAAAAATTTCAGCGGGTTACGATGAAAATTTGCAGCAACATAAAATCGTTTTTAGAGATGAATTTATTAATAGATCAATCTTAGATGGAAGCCAAGATGATCTATGAAGTGTATAAGAAATTTCATTCAAAAAGATTGCAAATAGATGGGTTAAGGCAACGATATGCAGCTGAAATTTTCTACAGCATAGATTTTCAAGTGCAGCAGATTGGACATAAAAGATCAGTAGTTTATATTGAGAATTTTTCGGTGAAACTAAAGGGAAATCTACTGTTAGGAATTGTCAAAGATGTCATAAAAATTTCATAGAAATTTGGATAGAAAAAGCACAGTAGCAAGATCAAACAGATGGTGCTATGCGGCTTGAATTCTGCAATTCAAGTGCAGCAGATTGGACATAAAAGATCAGTAGTTTATATTGAGAATTTTTTGATGAAACCAAAGGTAAATCTACTGTTAAGAAGTGTCAAAGATGTCATAAAAATTTCGTAGAAATTTGGATAGAAAAAGCATAGTAGCAAGATCAAACAGATGGTGCTATGCGACTGGAATTCTGCAATGTATCTTTCGTCGTAGAGATGAAAACTTTGTGACGAAAAGTTTATGCAGCAATATAGGAACGAATTTTTTTTTTTTTTGGATTTTCGAATAAGGATAACTAAATTGCAGCAGCAGTAAGGTAGGAAACCAGAACCTGTTGCAATTCACGGGGAGATCAAAGGATGATCCGTGGTGGTGGAGATGATGACGGAATTCGGTGACGATCTTTTAAGCAATTGTGGGAATTGCTTTGGATGGTTGTAGAGGGTTGATGGATGGCTATGGAAGTGCAGCGAGATGCCAAGAACGCTGCTCTGATACCAGGTGTTAGAACCCTTGCAGATTCTAAACTTGGGGTTGATCTCTTTAGGGGATCGGCCTCCTTGGAACTCTATAGGGGTTCCTCCCTCCAAGTTGCTGCTCAAAGGCTGCAGAAAAGATTCATCTAATGCTTATCAAAAGAGAAGGAATACATGGCTATTTATAGGGCTTCTAAACCCTAATTCCTAATAGGACTCCTACTTAAGACTCTTACTTCTAACCAACTCCTAGTAGGACTCATAGTCAAGACTCCTATTCCCTTACAACTCCTAATTCTTCTCTAAGAAAACACCTCCTACTTGAATGCCCCTCTCAATTAGGACTCTCCTAGCTAGAGTCCTAACAGAATGTCCCTCTCAATTAGGACTCTCCTAGCTAGAGTCCTAACAGTTTTACATGAATGTCCCTCTCAATTAGGACTCTCCAAGCTAGAGTCCTAACAGGTAATTGGGTTAGAATGCCTAGAAGAACCAATCCCCCTCAACCTGAACCAGAACCGAAAACACCAGTCTTTAGGGGTACTCAATCTCCTCCGATCTATCTATTTGAGGAAACACATTCATTTGAGCAAGCTCATACATCATCTGTCGAAGATATTGGGATTCAGATGGACCGATTTGAACAAAGACAAGAACGGCTTGAACATCGACAAGTTCAAATCCTATCTGAGCTGCAGCAAATTCATCGATAATTTGACTCTTTATTTAGGCACTTTAATTTTTCACCTCATGAATGAGCTTGTATGTGTATATATATGAACACAATCACCTATTGTTATTGTAAACCCCTTATGTTACTCACCATGATGCCCTTTGCCTTGATCCTTGATATGGTTACATGATGTATTTATTTGTGAGCATATGTAGAGTTACAAACATCTCTCATTGTTTAATCTCGTTATTCATTATCGGATTTTACATTGAAACTAAATGCTTTTATAACTACTTTGAAAACCTTGTGCCTTCGTTTCTATGATAAATATAATTTGAAAAAATGATATACCAATGCAGTTGATGAGTCATGATATTGGCATGATATTATTATTGTCATAACACTAAACATCAACTAGCTGATATTTTTATAAAACCTCTAAGTGAAGAACAATTTGATTTCATAAGAAGAGAATTAGGAATGTTGATGTGTCCGAATACATAAACTAGTTAAAATTATTTTTCGGACTTAATTGAATGATTAAATCACTTGATTGCTATTACATGCCTAAATAATATGTTGGAAATTATGTGTTGAATGCAAAAATTTCCATATCAATAAGCATGTTTTGTCTTCATGATTGTATTTGAAAATCTATAGCATAGTCTTGTCCGAATGCATGAAAGTGTTAATTTCATTTTCGGATTCGCTTAACAATTGATATCGTAAAAATCGGATTTTCTCAAACACTTATATGAAAAATATTTTTCTGAAATGGATTTGATGAAATGATTCCTACTTATGAATTCCATCTTGAAATATGGATGATAATGTTTTTAATTGCAAAGATTTGCTTCACATACATATCTTGATACCTGAAGCATGATTTAATCTCTCATCGATTTTAACTTCACTCAAAGTAAACTCACAAATAGCTGGTATCACAAATGGCCTTCCTCCTTCATGCAAAAAGATTATAACAAATAAAAAGGAAGAAGTATTCAAAGCAATCTACATATCATGATTTCCTTTATATGCTTGCACAATTGATTTCCTATCACTTACTATTGGAAAATAACATGAACCTAGTAAAGGCATGAACAATTATCACACTTATGCTCAAAATTTGCTTATATTGTTCTCCTCGTATCACAATTACCATGTTTTTTGTTAATGACAAAGGGGGAGAAATATATGTGTATTAATGCCATGCTTGCATCACCAAGAGATGCTATGATTGCTATAATTTGCATTATGCCTTATTTGTATCGTGTCAAGATATCAAACAAAAAACTTGCATCGTAATTTTACGTATTGATATCTTACCATGTGATGAAATGCAATAATTGCTAAAACATTTGAAATATGTGAATCATGTAATGATATCAAAATCTTACTTCACAGTTTTACATGTTCATATCTTACAATATGATGAATTACTACTATTACCATAATTCAAACTTGTAATATAAAATTTGAAAATGAATGTCAAGCCTTAACATCATCTTCAGAGAGATATATCATGATGGGAATCATGATGGGAGCATTGATAAGTTTAAATGATTTAACATATCAATATGTCTCTTGAATTCTTAGGTTTTGAATTCAAGAATGACTTATCTCAAGTATGACATATAGACAGGGGGAGTTAAGGTTAACTCCATTATCAATTGATTGTCATCATCAAAAAGGGGGAGATTGTAGAATCTCGGATTTTGATGATGAAGTCAATTATCATTAGTTATCTAATCTATATGTTGAGATAAGTGTTCAGGATTAACTACGATGAAAGTAAGACATGCAGCAGAAGTTGCGCCAGAGTCAAGACAATGATCACGTTGGGAGTTCGAGAGTTCGACGGAAGTTTGAACAGTCGTTGGAGGTTCTACGGGAACAAATCCGAGAAGTCCATGAGCTTGCCAAAGAAGCTCGTTGGAACTCGCCAAATGGATCGTCGCAAGTCCAGGAGTTTGCCGGAAGTCCGTAGGAGCATTACCGAGGGTTCATCGGATGATCGACGGAAGTTCGCCGGAAGAAGCGATTGACGCACCGGAGCAAGTTGTAGTAAATGTCATAGGGAATATCGTAGTTAGCACAATGATTAATTTGGAAATGGGAGGTGATCCCATTAACTTAATCTTGGGGCAATTAGGCCCCTGAAAAACCCAAATTGGGCCGAATGGATCAACCCATTCGGACCCTGATTTCTGCCAGGCGGTTGAACCGCCCAAGCCAGGAGGTGGCACCGCTTGGGCTAAGTCTCCTAGAGAGACTGGGCGGTGCAACCGCCCCAATCAGGAGGTGGCACGGCCTGGGCTCAGTCTCCGAGCGAGACTGGGCGGTGTAACCTCCCCTGACAAGAGGTGGCACCGCTTGAGCTCGATCTTCGAGCTCTAGCAGGAGGTGCAACCGCCCTTGATAGGAGGTAGCACCGCCCAGAGGTTTAGTCTTCGAGCTATGCCAGGTGGTGTAACCGCCTCAGTCAGGAGGTGCAACCGCCAGATCCCACCCTTTCAGCACTGAAAGAACACACAACATACACCGAAATCCTGATCTTGTTCTGTGATTTTTAGAGCTTCAAATTATTGTAAAGGCCAAAAGTTCTTCTCCCTCTTTTCTTCCAAGTTCTGAGCTTTAAAGAGAGGATAGAAAATTCTGTAAGGGTTGTCTCCTAAGCCCGTTAAAAGGAGTGAAACTGTAAAAGGGTGGTTGGCCTTTGCCTATTGATGGAAGGCATCTAGTTGACGTCGATGACCTCGTCGGAGGAGGAAGCCAAAAGTGGAGTAGGTCAAGATTGACCGAACCACTCTAAATCTCGGTTTGTATTTACTTTGAGCATAGTATCTTTACTGCAAACCTCCTCAAAAGCTTACTGCTTTCTATGCATATACGATCGGGTTTCAAGCTTTGCACCTTCCAAATCGGCGTTTAGACGTAAATCAGTTTTATCGTACGATCATCATATTTCGGTTTGCGTTTACATTTTAATTTCTATCATAACTGCAAACTACCTTTATATCCTTGTTTAAACTGTATCTCGCTTAATCAAGTGATTTAAGAATTAGCATTTAGAGGTAAATCATTTTTTTCGTACGATTATCATATTTCAGTTTACGCCTACTATCTGATTTGAATCATAACTGCAAACTGCATTTATATCTTTGCTGCATCTCGCTTAAAAAAAGTTAAAGTGATTTACAAATCAGCTTTCTTACCAAAATCACTTTTAACGAACGAACGCAGTTTTTGTTTTAATCGTAGAAGGTTTTCCGCTGCACTAATTCACCCCCCCCTCTTAGTGCTCTTGATCCTGCTAGTCATAGGTGCCCAGCAAGCCAATCACGTGAGTGATGGCACGTGTGACTTGATACAGAATCTTTTTGCTTATTATATTTTGGCGTATATTACTTTATAACTATTGCATAAATGCATATATATTGTGATGTCCTTGGATTTGTGCAATGGGAATCGGATCGTGATGAGATCACGATAATGAGATCGATTCACCTTTAAACACATATCCTAAATAATCCCGGTTATAGGTTACTCGAGAGGGACATCGTGATAACCGGATAGACTGGTGTGCTGTATACCCGTCCATATGATGGATGCAGCTGGTCTCATAGCTGCTCGTGTAGGGACACTAGGGATACAGTACAGGTGCTCATTGAAGAATGAGTTCACTGATTGATCCGCTTACGGAATGCTGGATGGTTAATGATGCCTTATTGTCAGACAACGATTCCGTAGTCCTAGTGGTGTATCTGGTTCTTAGACTTGAGACACCAAGGATGTCCTGTATGAGTGCTCCACTCTTTGATACCAGACTTATAGGTTTGGCTGTTCCCAGATCTAGTACAGCTGGTCATTGGGAGTGGTAGTCGACCTTACGAGGGCTATTGAGTGTCGATAGAGGATCATCCACTCTCGGTATCATGAGAGGAATATCCCATGTGTTCTTGCTCAGACAAATCCCTGGCCAGGGTCATTCGGGTTGAGAGAGAAAGAGTTCTCCGGGAGAATCCGATTAGAGCGAGACTCGAGTAGAAACCGTATGGGTCTGACAGCACCATGCTCGATATACGGTCTCTGGGATATTAGATGGATGAGGGACTCTAGGTACATGGTAACTGAGGACAGACAGGTCCAATGGATTGGATTCCCCTGTATCGTCTAGGGACTACGGCGTAGTGGCCTAGTACTTCCGTAGTCGATGAGTCGAGTGAATTATTACAGAGATAATAATTCACAGAGTTAGAAGGAGTTCTGACAGGTATGACTCACGGCCAGCTCGATATTGGGCCTAGAGGGTCACACACATATGGTAGGCATTGCGATGAGTAGAGGTTCGGATATGAGATATCCGACGGAGCCCTTGTCTTATTGGATGCAGATCCAATACCCACTAGGGAAAGGACCCATTAGGGTTTTGACACGGGATCTCTATAAATAGGAGGGATTCACAGCCTCATAGGCTAGAGTCTTTGCTTGCCCTTCCTATTCTCCTCTCCCTCTCCACCTCAGAGTAGGCCTGGAGTTTTGAGGAGCGTCGTTGCAACCCTGCTGTGTGGATCACCGCTAGAGAGGAGGACGCTTGACCTCCTTCACCCACTCCTAAGGATTTGCAAGGAAACAGGGATATACGATCTCCCTAGGTAACACAATCTCTATACGCGGTTTTGTGTTTTTGCGGATTTTGCGCACCAATCTTCGCACGACGATGAACATCTTTTTGGGAATCGGGGATTTTTGTTTTCTTGTTCTTCCGCTGCGCATATGATGTCGCCCCCTATGATTTCCCAACAGTGGTATCAGAGCCAGGTTGTTCGTGCGAATGATTGGTTTTTTGAACTGCGTGTGTTGTGTTTAGGAAGAATATTAACGTCAAAATCGTTGACGCAAAAGCAAGGAAGGGCAGCAACAGTTGCTGCCCTCGATCTGCATGCCTGCAGCCAGCCGCAGCCGCAGCCAGGCAGCACAGCGCCGGCGCATGCGCAAGCGCTGTGCTTGCAGCAACCGGCCGGCGGTCTGCTTGCAGCAGGCTTGCGGCCGACGGGGCTGGCAGCCCGCTCGGTAGAAGCGCCTGCGGCCACTGAGCCCGCGGGCAGAGACGCCGCGGGGCAGCAGCGCGAGCTGAGGCACCGCAGGGCAGCGGCGCCTGTGGCCGCTGCTCCCACGGGCAAAAACCCCGCAGGGGCGGCCGCCAGCGAGACAGCACCACCTGTGGGCGCTGAATCGCGGGCAGAACCGCACGCGGAGGCGGCGGCGCCCGCGGGGGCGCCCACCTGCAGCGGCAGCGACCCCAGCGGGCGTGCCACCTGCAGGCGAGGGCAGTGCCCTCGCCCTCGCCGCACAGGCCGCCGCCAGCAGGGTGGCGGCGGCGGCGGCGCAGCAGCAAGGGGGAGAAGGGCATTAGGGTTTTCTGGGCAAAAAGACAGTTTTGCCCCCTCGGAATTTGAGAAATTCCAGTTTCTGTCTTTTGTCCAAATTACGAAAATACCCTTAGGAATTGAGAAATTCCCTATATATCCCTGATTTCAGAAAATATTAATTAATTAAAAGGTTTAGTTGATTATTATTTTTATTATTATCTAGTAGTCCTACATGATGATGATTATTTATACATGTGATGTATGATGAGTGGACGGATGATCATGGACCGTGTGATGTGTGTACTTGTGATTATTATTATTGAGGTCTGCGAACCTCCATTATATTTCTCGTTTATTGTCGGGCCTGCGTGCCTATGATTAAGTTGTAATCACATGAGGAGGCGCAGTGGGAGCGTGGATGCCATAGCGGGACCCACGAGACGGACGATCGTGATGCATGGAGATGCATCAAGATGTCGACGGAACCGACGAGGACGAGATGGACGATCACAAGGCATGGAGATGCACCGTTGCACACATAGATCTTGATGTGAGTGATTAGGCCTACTGGCTCGGGCCTAATCATATTAGGTTGTGGTCCATGATCATCTGGTGTGATTGCTTATACACATACTAGATATGTATATATATTTGCATGCGATGTAGATATATATTAAATATGCATATGTGTGACATGTCATATTAGGAGACCAAATCATAGAAACATCTCTCGATAATATTAAGTCGGTAAACGTGAGGCAATTAGATTGACCCACGTGGCCTTCCATCGTTATGAGTAGGAACCGAATCCCGGTGTAGGTTGAGTTGGTCGAGTCCCTCGAGACTCACCTATATCGCGATTCGCTATCTTGCTTACGACATAGAGATGTCACCGGTGACCTGAGGGCATGATATGCTTGGTCGAGTCCCTCGAGGGTATATCATCAAATCAGACTCATCTTGTAACGAAGGTGTTGACTTAACCGAGCATCATGGTTGGTCGAGTCCCTCGAGGCCATGGTGATTCAGAAGCCGAACAGGACGGGAATCACAAGGAGTTGTGATCGGCAAGAGTTGTCTACCTTTTAGGCTTAGTGTGATTGGTCGAGTCCCTCGAGGTTACACTAAGACGCTGATTGGATCCTGATCCCCACTAGAAGTCTGCCGGAGACTTCCGTTTCACGTGCTGAGGGTGTCGCGTGACTCGTTAGTAAAATAGTGGGAGCATATTAAGATAGAAGTCCATATCTTGATAGTTTATTTCTTGCAAAATCTGCATGTTATTCATTTTTGCTACATCTTTATTTTCAGAAAATGTCGCTTTCAAATCCCTTACGTGGCATACTTGATGTCAACCGCCTCACTGGTCCAAATTATACGGATTGGCTCCGTAACTTGAGAATTGTTCTCACAGCGGAGAAAATCGTGTACGTCCTTGATACAGTGATGCCTACGCCCGAAGAAGGGGCAAGCGAGGATGAGATCGCTCGCTACGTGAAGTACATTGATGACTCCACTCTTGCTCAATGCTATATGTTGGGCTCTATGACTCCAGAGTTACAGAGACAACATGAAAAGATGGATGCCAGATCCATTCTCCTACATGTCCGTAAATTGTTTGAGGAACAGGGAAGGACTCAACGATATGAGATATCCAAGAGCCTTTTCCGCGCTAGGATGACTGAGGGGACACCGGTTCAGAACCATGTCCTAAAGATGATTGAGTGGATAGAGAAACTCACAGGTCTAGGAATGGTCCTAGAGGATAACTTGTGTGTGGACATTGTGCTTCAGTCCCTACCAGATTCCTTTTTACAGTTCATAATGAACTTTAATATGAACAAGCTTGAGGTGACTCTCCCAGAGCTCCTCAATATGTTGAGGGAGGCAGAGAGTACTATTAAGAAAGAGAAGCCAGTTCTCTACACTAGTGAGACCAGAAAGAAAAGGAAAGCAGAAAGGTCCCTTAAGAAGGGAAAGGGCAAGGGCAAACAAGGTAAAGCAAAGGTTGCTAAGAAAGACCCAACAAAGGACAAAGGCCAGTGCTTCCACTGTGGTAAAGATGGGCACTGGAAGAGAAACTGCAAAGAGTACCTTGCAGAAAGGGCGAAACAAAAGCTTGATGAAGCTTCAGGTACATTCATGATCAGTCTCCATTTGTCAGACTCTTATGATAACACATGGGTATTAGATACCGGTAGTGCTTATCATATATGCAATTCGTTGCAGGTTCTGGCAAGGCCTAGGAGACTAGAGAGAGGCGAGATGGACCTCAAGATGGGTAATGGAGCAAAAGTTGCTGTATTAGCTGTTGGCGAGGTCGCCCTACATCTGCCTAGTGGAGCTTTTATTGCATTAGATGCATGTTATTTTGTTCCTTCTATTATCAAAAACATTATCTCCATTTCATGTTTAACAGTTAGTGGATATAAATTTGTTTTTGAGAACAATGGTTGTTCGATATTATTAGATGATAAGATCATCACGAAAGGAACATTGCATAATGGTTTATTTATGTTAGACACCACTCCACATATCATGAATATAAATGTGTCCAAAAGGAAACGAGATGAGTTGAACAGTGCATACCTGTGGCATAGTAGACTAGGTCACATCCATGAAAGAAGGATTCAAAAGTTGCTAAATGATGGATATCTAGATCCATTCGACTATGTGTCATATGCAACTTGTGAGCCTTGCGTTCGTGGAAAACTGACCAACTCTCCATTTAGTGGAACTGGAGAGAGAGCCACTGAGTTGTTGGAACTCATACATAGTGATGTATGTGGACCCATGTCAACTCATGCCATTGGAGGTTACTCCTACTTCATTACATTTACTGATGATTTCTCAAGGTATGGATATGTGTACTTAATGAAGTACAAGTCCGAGGCCTTTGAGAAATTCAGAGAGTATAAGAATGAGGTGGAGAACCAGACTGGAAAGAGTATCAAAACTCTTCGATCAGATCGAGGAGGTGAGTACTTAAGTACAGAGTTTACTCACTTCCTCAAGGACCATGGGATATTATCCCAATGGACACCTCCTTATACACCTCAGCTCAATGGTGTCTCTGAAAGGAGAAATCGTACATTATTAGATATGGTACGGTCCATGATGAGTTTCGCTGACCTACCCATCTCATTCTGGGGATATGCCCTAGAAACCGCAGCTTACCTTCTGAACAGAGTTCCAACTAAGTCGGTGGTGTCTACACCATATGAGATATGGAAAGGGAAGAAGCCTGATCTTAAAGTAGTTAAGATTTGGGGCTGCTCTGCCCATGTTAAAAGACACAACCCCGATAAGTTAGAATCAAGGACAGGGCGATGTAAATTTGTGGGATACCCCAAGGAAACTTGTGGGTATTACTTCTATCATCTCGAGGACCAAAAGGTCTTTGTAGCTAAGAGAGCAGTGTTCCTTGAGAAGGAACACATTCTTGACGGAGACAGTGGGAGAAAGATAGAATTGAGCGAGGTTGGAGAACCAAGCTCAAGCACCACTCTACAGCCCGAGTCTGTTCAGGTATCTAATACACAAGTTTCAACTTTACGCAGGTCTGATAGAGTATCCCATCCTCCTGAGAGATATGTGGGACATATTAGAGCAGAGGATGTAGAGGATATTGATCCTCAGACCTACGAGGAGGCTATTATGAGTATAGACTCCGGGAAGTAGAAAGAAGCCATGAATTCTGAGATGGATTCTATGTACTCCAATAAGGTTTGGAACCTAGTTGATGCACCCGAAGGTATTGTACCCATCGGTTGCAAGTGGATCTTTAAGAAAAAGATCGGAGTAGATGGAAAGGTAGAGACCTATAAAGCAAGGCTAGTGGCTAAGGGGTATCGTCAAAGGCAAGGTGTTGACTACGACGAAACTTTCTCACCCGTAGCAATGCTAAAATCCATCAGAATTCTATTGGCTATTGCAGCACACTATGATTATGAGATCTGGCAGATGGATGTGAAAACCGCATTCCTCAACGGGAACCTGGAGGAGGAGGTGTATATGATGCAACCTGAGGGATTCGTGTCCAAGAACTGCCCAGATAAGGTGTGTAGGTTGCTTAGATCCATTTATGGACTAAAGCAAGCTTCCCGAAGTTGGAACATAAGATTTGATGAGGCAATCAGATCTTATGACTTCGTTAAGAACGAAGATGAGTCTTGTGTATACAGAAAGGTAAGTGGGAGCGCTATTAGCTTTTTGGTGTTATATGTGGATGACATCCTCATCATTGGGAATGACATAGGAATGCTATCCACAGTAAAGGCTTGGTTATCTAGACACTTCTTCATGAAGGACTTAGGAGAAGCATCTTATATCTTGGGGATTAGAATCTATAGAGATAGATCCAAGAGGATGCTTGGCTTGTCCCAGTCCAGGTACATAAAAACCATTGTCAAAAGGTTTGGCATGGAAAATTCCAAAGGGCAAACATGAATATGATACCTTATGCCTCAGCAATAGGGTCTATCATGTATGCCATGCTATGTACTAGGCCTGATATAGCGCATGCTCTGAGTGTCACGAGCAGGTATCAGGCGGATCCAGGCTTGGAGCACTGGAAAGCAGTAAAGTGTATCCTTAAGTACTTGAGAAGGACTAAGGATCTTTTACTAGTATATGGAGGTAATAGCCTTAAGGTTGAAGGCTACACTGACTCAAGTTTTCAGTCTGATGTCGATGATAGCAAGTCGAATTCAAGGTATGTGTACATCTTGAATGGAGGAGCAGTGTGCAGGAAGAGTTCCAAGCAAGATACCACTGCTGACTCGACCACAGAGGCGGAGTACATTGCTGCATCAGATGCAGCAAAGGAGGGAGTCTGGGTGAAGAAGTTCATCACAGATTTGGGAGTCGATACAGATAGCGACAAGTCGACTTCCTTATATTGCGACAACTATGGGGTGATTACTCAAATAAGGGAACCCGGGTCTTATCAGAAGTGTTCTGAGGAGGTTCCAGCTTATAAGAGAGATCGTAACCCGAGGAGATGTAGCAGTGGAAAGAGTTCCATCCGAAGATAACATTGCAGATCCACTGAAAAAGCCGTTGTCTCAGATTGTCTATGAGCGTCACAGGAGTCTGATGGGGATCAGACACATAGGTGATTGGCTTTAGGTCAAGTGGGAGATTGCTAGTCATAGGTGCCCAGCAAGCCAATCACGTGAGTGATGGCACGTGTGACTTGATACAGAATCTTTTTGCTTATTATATTTTGGCGTATATCACTTTATAACTATTGCATAAATGCATATATATTGTGATGTCCTTGGATTTGTGCAATGGGAATCGGATCGTGATGAGATCACGATAATGAGATCGATTCACCTTTAAACACATATCCTAAATAATCCCGGTCATAGGTTACTCGAGAGGGACATCGTGATAACCGGATAGACTGGTGTGCTGTATACCCGTCCATATGATGGATGCAGCTGGTCTCATAGCTGCTCGTGTAGGGACACTAGGGATACAGTACAGGTGCTCATTGGAGAATGAGTTCACTGATTGATCCGCTTACGAAATGCTGGATGGTTGATGATGCCTTATTGTCAGACAACGATTCCGTAGTCCTAGTGGTGTATCTGGTTCTTAGACTTGAGACACCAAGGATGTCCTGTATGAGTGCTCCACTCTTTGATACCAGACTTATAGGTTTGGCTGTTCCCAGATCTAGTACAGCTGGTCATTGGGAGTGGTAGTCGACCTTACGAGGGCTATTGAGTGTCGATAGAGAATCATCCACTCTCGGTATCATGAGAGGAATATCCCATGTGTTCTTGCTCAGACAAATCCCTGGCCAGGGTCATTCGGGTTGAGAGAGAAAGAGTTCTTCGGGAGAATCCGATTAGAGCGAGACTCGAGTAGAAACCGTATGGGTCTGACAGCACCATGCTCGATATACGGTCTCTGGGATATTAGATGGTGTTAGGATCAAGAGCACTAAGAGGGGGGGGGTGAATTAGTGCAGCGGAAATCTTATAATAATTTAAAAACCAAAAGCTGTGTTCGTTCAAAAACTATTATGATGCAAAAGCAAATTCTCAGTTTGTATCTAAGTGCAGTTTGCGTCTAAGCGCAGATTGCGTTTAAGCGCAATTTTGCGTCTAAGCGCAGTTTTGCGTCTAAACTCAGATTTACGTCTAAATGCAGATTTACGTCTAAACGCAGATTTACGTCTAAACGCAGTTTTACGTCTAAACGTAGTTTTACGTCTAAACGCAGATTTACGTCTAAACGCAGTTTTACGTCTAAACGCAGTTTTACGTCTAAACGCAGATTTACGTCTAAACGCAGTTTTACGTCTAGACGCAGATTTACGTCTAAACTTTGAAACTCGTTTGTATACTCGCAGAAGGCAGTATGCAGTTGAAATCAAGACGTAAACGTGAACTGAAATCTGATGATTGAGCGAGGAAAGCCGATTTACGTCTGAATGCAGTTTTACGTCTAAATGTTGAAACTCGTTCGTAAAATCGTAGAGGACAGATTGCAGTTATTAATAGGATTAAAATGTAACCGTAAACTGCAAGGAAGCTCGTTCGTAAAAGCGCGGAAAACAGTTCTGCAGAATCAAACGTAAACGTAAACTGTAATGTATGAAAATATGAATTTACGTCTGAATGCAGATTTGGAAGAACAGCACTTAGAACTTGTTCGTGAAAGCGCAGAGAGCAGTAGTGATGAGGGAGGTTTGCAGTAATGATAAAGTGCTCGAAAATAAACGCAAACCAGAGATTTAGAGTGGTTCGGTCAGCCTTGACCTACTCCACTTTTGGCTTCCTCCACCGATGAGGTTGCCGACGTCAACTAGGTGCCTTCCTTCAATGGGCGAAGGCCAAACTTCCCTCTTACAATTTCTCTCCTTTTGACAGGCTTAGGAGACAACCTTTACAGATCCTTTCTCTCCTCTCTTTACAACACAAAACTTGAAGAACAGAAGGAGAAGAACTTTAGGACTTTACACAAATTTGAGCTCTTAGAATCACTGAAAAGATCAAGAATTCGGTGTGGATCTGTTTCTTTTCAGTGCTGAATGGGTGGGGTATTTATAGGCCCCAACCCAATTCAAAATTCGAGCTCAAAACGATCAAATCGATCAAATCCCAGAATTCTGGGATCAGGCGGTTGCACCTCTCGACTGGAGAGGTGGCACCGCCTGGCAGAGCTCGAAGACTGAGCTCTGCCGATTGCTTCTCTCTGCCAGAGCTCGAAGACTGAGCTCGATGGTTGCATCACCTGGCAGAGCTCGAAGACTGAGCTTGGTGATTGCATCACCTGGCAGAGCTCGAAACTGAGCTCGGTGGTTGCATCACCTAGCAGAGCTCCAAGCTGAGCTCAGGCTGATCCACCTCTCTGCCAGAGCTCGAAGACTGAGCTCGGTGATTCCATCACCTGGCAGAGCTCGAGACTGAGCTCAGGCTGATGCACCTCTCTGCCAGAGCTCGAAGACTGAGCTCGGTGGTTGCATCGCCTGGCAGAGCTCGGAACTTGAGCTCTGGCGGTGCAACCTCTTGGCTGGGGCGGTTGCACCTCCCAGCCTCGCAGCCCTGGCGGTTGCACCTCCTGGCTGGGGCGGTTGCACCTCCCAACCCCACAGCCCAGGCGGTTGCACCTCCTGGCTGGGGCGGTTGCACCTCCCAACCCCACAGCCCAGGCGGTTGCACCTCCTGGCTGGGGCGGTTGCACCTCCTGGTGCAATCAGGGTCCGAATGGTTCACTCCATTCGGCCCACTTTGAATCTTTTCAGGGGCCCAATTGCCCCAAGATTAAGCTAATGGGATCACCTCCCATTTTCATGCTTAATCATCATGCTAACTACGATTAACTCTAAGACAACTTCTGCAGCTTTGCTCCGATGCGTCAATCGCTTCTTCCGGCGAGTTTCCTGCCAACTTCCGTCGATCAACCGATAACCCTCGGTGATCCTTCTGCGGACATCCGGCATACTCCTGGACTTTGCGACGATCCACTTGGCGAGTTCCGACGAGCTTCGCTTGGCAAGCTTCTGGACTTCTCGGATCTGTTCTCTCTGAACCTCCGACGACCGTCCGAACTTCCGTCGAACTCTCGAACTCCCAACGTGATCATGATCTTGACTCCGGCGCAACTCCTGCTGCTTGTCTTACTCTCATCGTAGTTAATCCTGCACACTTATCTCAACACATAGATTAGATAACAAATGACAATTGACTTCATCATCAAAATCCGAGATTCAACAATCTCCCCCTTTTTGATGATGACAATCAATTGATAAAGGAGTTGTCCTTAACTCCCCCTATCTATATGTCATAGTTGAGATAAGTCAACCTTGAATTCAAGACCTGAGAATTCAAGTGACGTATTGATAAGTTAGATCAGTTAAACTTATCAATGCTCCCATCATGATGCCTATCATGATGTATCTCTTCAAGAATTATGTCAAGGCATGACATACATCATCAAGTTTGTATGTTTGTGTTTGTAACCATTCATCATGTAATCATATAAAGCTACGAAGGACTTTTTACATGATGCTCACATTTGAGATTTTCTAGTAAGTTTGCATTTTCTTCACAATATCAAATCAAGATATGATGCAAACTATAGTACATGTTCACATATCTCTTGGTGATGCAAGGATGGCATAACATTGTTTATAGCATCACTCAAGTATTTGCAACTATGACATAGATATGATGCAAACTATAGTACATGTTCACATATCTCTTGGTGATGCAAGGATGGCATAACATTGTTTATAGCATCACTCAAGTATTTGCAACTATGACATAGATATGATTATGGCAGTTCAGCTATGACATAGTGTTTATCAATTCATATTTTTCTCCCCCTTTGTCATCAACAAAAAGCATGATAGCATTATCAAGCATATAAAGGAAGTCATGACACATATATCTCTTTATTGTTTTTGCTTGACGGAGGAAAGTCATTTTCCAAAGAGTTTTCATAAGAGTGTACGGGAACATCCCATTTTTAGCATACAACCCGAAAAATGAACTTCTTACATGCATTTGGTTAAAAATATTTGTCACATAATTTGCAACATGTTATTTGATCAAGCGTTGTCAAGGCATGTAATAGTAATAACATTTGAAAAATAATTTTAAGTATTCGGACACATCAACATTCCTAATTCTCTTCTTATGTAATCAAATTGTTCTTCACATAGGGGTTTTGTGAAGATATCAGCTAGTTGATGTTTGGTATCAATAAACTCTATGGTTACATCATGATTAGTGACATGATCTCGTATAAAGTGATGTCTAATATCAATGTGTTTTGTTCTTGAGTGTTGTATAAGATTTTTAGTTAAGCATATTGCACTCGTGTTATCACATTTAATGGGAATTTTTTTAAGATTCACTTTGTAATCTTCTAAAGTGTTTTTCATCCATACAACTTGTGCACAGCATGCACTTGCTGCAATGTATTCAGCTTCGGTTGTTGATAGGGCAACCGAGTTTTGTTTCTTAGATGACCAGGATACAAGGGCATGTCCTAAAAATTGACATGATCCTGATGTGCTTTTTCTGTCTAGTTTACAGCCAGCGAAGTCCGCATCAGCATAGGCTGTTAATTCAAAATTTTCTGATTTTGGGTACCATAATCCTAGATTAGTAGTTCCATTAAGATATCTGAGTATTCTTTTGACTGCTTTGAGATGAGATATCTTAGGGTCTGATTGAAATCTAGCACAAAGTCCTACACTGAACATGATGTCTGGTCTGGTGGCAGTGAGGTAAAGTAAACTTCCTATCATACCCCTATAGGTTTTTTGATCGAAGCTTTCTCCATTCTCATCAATTTCTAACTTAGTGGAGGTGCTCATAGGGGTGTCAATGGCTTTTGAATTATTCATTTTGAACTTCTTTAGCAAACTCATAGCATATTTGGTTTGACTAATAAAGATGCCATTGCTTAGTTGTTTGATTTGTAGGCCTAAGAAGAATGTTAACTCTCCCATTAGACTCATTTCGAATTCATGACTCATAGTTTTCGCAAAGGATTCACAAAGAGATTCATTTGTAGAACCAAAGATAATGTCATCAACATAAATCTGAACAATGAGAAAATCATTTTCAAAATTCTTGATAAACAATGTAGTATCAACCTTGCCTTTTATGAAATTATTTTCAATGAGAAAAGAGCTAAGTCTCTCATACCAAGCCCTTGGGGCTTGTTTTAAACCATAGAGAGCTTTAGTTAATCTAAACACATGATTAGGGTAGCCATTATTTTCAAATCCAGGAGGTTGTTCAACATAAACTTCTTCGGAAATGAAACCATTTAGAAAAGCGCTTTTAACATCCATTTGAAATAACTTAAAATTATTGCAACTAGCGTAGGCAAGGAGCATCCTTATGGCTTCCAATCGAGCCACAGGTGCGAAGGTTTCTTCGTAATCGATACCTTCTTCTTGGTTGAAACCTTTGGCCACTAATCTAGCCTTGTTTCTAACCACGATACCATTTTCATCTTGCTTGTTTCTAAAGACCCATTTAGTACCAATTACTAAATGGTCATTTGGCCTAGGAACAAGCGTCCACACCTCATTTCTCTCAAATTGATTTAATTCATCTTGCATTGCGATAATCCATGAATCATCTTTCATGGCTTCATCAACACATTTGGGTTCAATTTGGGAGAGAAAAGCGGCGTTGGCACAAAAGTTTTTAAAAGAAGATCGTGTTTGAACCCCCTTTGATGTGTCTCCTAGGATTAGCTCCTTAGGATGAGCATCTATATACTTCCAATCCTTGGGTAAGGATGTTTTGGAAGTGGATGCAACCAAGTTGCTAGTTGGAGACGGGGTTTCGTTTAAATTCAAGGAATCAAAATTAATATCATCATCAAGATCATTTTTCTTAATTTCTGAAATCTCATTGAAAACAACATGGATGGATTCTTCAATAATTAAGGTTCTTTTATTGAAGATGCGAAAAGCTTTAGAAACCGAAGAATAACCAAGAAAGATTCCTTCATCAGATTTAGCATCGAATTTTCCTAAGTTATCCTTTTCATTCAAGATAAAACATTTACACCCAAAGACTTTAAAATATGAGACATTGGGTTTTTTGTTATTCCATAACTCATAAGGAGTTTTGGTGAGTAAGGGTCTTACTAGGACTCTATTTAAAATATAACATGCAGTGTTTACAGCTTCGGCCCAAAAATATTTGGGTAGGCTATGTTCATTCAACATGGTTCTTGCCATTTCTTGCAAATTTCGATTTTTTCTTTCTACTACCCCATTTTGTTGAGGATTTCTTGGAGTAGAGAAGTTATGGTTGTATCCGTTGAGTTCACAGAATTCTTGGAAGTCATGGTTTTGAAATTCTCCACCGTGATCACTTCTAATTGACGAAATCATAGATTCCTTCTCATTTTGAACAAGTTTACAAAACTTGGTAAAATGTCTAAAGCATTCATTTTTTTGTTTTAAAAAGTAGGTCCATGTATATCTGCTGTAGTCATCAATAATGACAAAGGCGTATTTGCTACCTCCTAGACTCGATGTAGAGATTGGTCCGAATAAGTCCATATGGATCAGTTGTAAGGGCCTAGAGGTGCTTATTTGATTCTTAGCTTTGAAGCTACCCCTAATTTGCTTACCTAATTGGCAAGCATCACATACATTATCTTTGATGAACTTGATATGAGGAATTCCTCTTACAAGTTCTCTAGATGATACTTGATTGATTAGTTTCATGCTAGCATGACCTAATCTTCTATGCCATAGCCAAGCATCCTCATTCATAACGGCAAAGCACATTTCATCACATAAGTCATTGATGTCAATAGTGTATACGTTGTTTTGTTTTAATGCAATCATAGATACATTTTTGTGTGGTTTTTCAATGATGCAGGCATTAGATTCAAATCTGATAATATATCCTTTATCACATAATTGACTAATGCTCAAGAGGTTATGTTTTAAACCATCAACTAGTAAAACATCTTCAATAGAGAGGTTGGATTTGTTACCTATGGTTCCTTTGCCAATGATTTTACCCTTGTTGTTGTCTCCGAAGGTGACATATCCTTCGTCTATGCTAGAGAGCTTAGAGAATTGAGATGGATCTCCGGTCATATGCCTTGAGCATCCACTATCAAGGTACCATTTCTTGCTCCTAGCTTGCGATTGTTTAGTTTTCTACAAGAAAGGATGACGTTTAGGTATCCATTTGCTTTTGGGTGCCTCATAAATAGATCTACATTTTCTATCATGTTGCATAGAGTTTATCATGGTTCCTTTAGGAACCCAAATTAATTTGTTTGGACTTATTTTCTTAAATGGACAACAATGTGTCTTGTGTCCAGATTTGCAACAAAAGTTGCACTTGGTTTGGTTTTGAACATGTAAGATGGGGCCTTTTACAAAGGTAGTTGGATTTCGGTGAGGACTCCTCACAAATCCAATCCCACTTCTTTTGGGAGCATGACCCTTGTTTGTAAGGATCATGTTTAATGACTTGCTACCAACCTCGAATTTCTTCAAGGTGTCCTTAAGTAGCAAGTTTTCTTTTTGTATAGTTTCTAAATCATGACATTTGATACATGAATTTAAACTATCATGATGTTCGACTTTTAACTTATCAAACTCACAAGTAAGATTATCATGTACCTTTTTTAGCAACTTGTATTTCTTATTTATAACTTTGCATTCATCAAATAAATCATGGAAGGCATTTAATAATTCATCGAAAGATAAATCAGCATCTAATAAATCCGTTACCTCCTCTTCGATGGCCATAAAGGCGTAATGAGCAACTTGCTCGGTGTTGGACTCCTCTTCCTCAGATGCGCTCGAATCATCCCATGTTGCTTGGAGCGCTTTCTTCTTTGTTGTTCTTTTCTTGACTTGGGGACAATCACTTTTGTAGTGTCCCGGCTTTTTACATTCGTAGCAGATCACTTGGTCCTTCTTTGATTCAAGTTTATTTTTCACATCGTTTTTAAACTTGTTTCTTTTGAAGAATTTCTTAAACTTTCTTGTCAAAAGTGCCAAGTCATCGTCACAATCCTCATCACTTGAGTTTTCTCTCAAGTGGCATTCAGAAGTTTTAAGTGTCATATCCTTCCTGTTCTTTGGAAGGATGTCTTCTTGCTCTTCATGAGCTTTGCAGGTCATTTCGTAGGTCATTAATGACCCGATTAGTTCTTCAAGAGGGAAATTTCGCAGATCTTTTGCCTCTTGAATGGCGGTGACTTTAGGATCCCAACTCTTAGGAAGGGATCTTAGTATCTTATTAACAAGCTCAAAATCCGAAAAGCTCTTTCCGAGTCCTTTTAGACCGTTGACGACATCCGTGAAACGGGTAAACATGTCGCCAATGGTTTCACTCGGTTTCATTCGGAAAAGTTCAAAAGAATGCAGCAACAGATTGATTTTTGACTCTTTCACTCTACTTGTGCCCTCGTGGGTCACTTCAAGTGTGTGCCAAATATCAAAAGCAGTTTCGCAAGTTGAAACACGATTAAACTCGTTTTTATCAAGTGCGCAAAATAAGGCATTCATAGCCTTTGCATTAAGAGCGAAAGCCTTCTTCTCCAAATCGTTCCAATCGATCATTGGAAGAGAAGATTTTGAAAATCCATTTTCAACAAGGTTCCACAGTTCAAAATCCATAGAAATAAGAAAGATCCTCATTCGGGTCTTCCAGTAAGTGTAGTCCGTTCCACAGAACATGGGTGGACGTGTAATCGAATGCCCCTCTTGGTTTCCGGCGTATGCCATCTCTCTTGGGTTTTAATCCTTTAGAGAGTTAACCTTGCTCTGATACCAATTGTTAGGATTAAGAGCACTAAGAGGGGGGGGGGTGAATTAGTGCAGTGGAAATCTTATAATAATTTAAAAACCAAAAGCTGCGTTCGTTCAAAAACTATTATGATGCAAAAGCAAATTCTCAGTTTGTATCTAAGTGCAGTTTGCGTCTAAGCGCAGATTGCGTTTAAGCGCAGTTTTGCGTCTAAGCGCAGTTTTGCGTCTAAGCGCAGTTTTGCGTCTAAACTCAGATTTACGTCTAAATGCAGATTTACGTCTAAACGCAGATTTACGTCTAAACGCAGTTTTACGTCTAAACGTAGTTTTACGTCTAAACGCAGATTTACGTCTAAACGCAGTTTTACGTCTAAACGCAGATTTACGTCTAAACGCAATTTTATGTCTAGACGCAGATTTACGTCTAAACTTTGAAACTCGTTTGTATACTCGCAGAAGGCAGTATGCAATTGAAATCAAGACGTAAACGTGAACTGAAATCTGATGATTGAGCGAGGAAAGCCGATTTACGTCTGAATGCAGTTTTACGTCTAAATGTTGAAACTCGTTCGTAAAATCGTAGAGGACAGATTGCAGTTATTAATAGGATTAAAATGTAAGCGTAAACTGCAAGGAAGCTCGTTCGTAAAAGCGCGGAAAACAGTTCTGCAGAATCAAACGTAAACGTAAACTGTAATGTATGAAAATACGAATTTACGTCTGAATGCAGATTTGGAAGAACAGCACTTAGAACTTGTTCGTGAAAGCGCAGAGAGCAGTAGTGATGAGGGAGGTTTGCAGTAATGATAAAGTGCTCGAAAATAAACGCAAACCAGAGATTTAGAGTGGTTCGGTCAGCCTTGACCTACTCCACTTTTGGCTTCCTCCACCGATGAGGTTGCCGACGTCAACTAGGTGCCTTCCTTCAATGGGCGAAGGCCAAACTTCCCTCTTACAATTTCTCTCCTTTTGACAGGCTTAGGAGACAACCTTTACAGATCCTTTCTCTCCTCTCTTTACAACTCAAAACTTGAAGAACAGAAGGAGAAGAACTTTAGGACTTTACACAAATTTGAGCTCTTAGAATCACTGAAAAGATCAAGAATTCGGTGTGGATCTGTTTCTTTTCAGTGCTGAATGGGTGGGGTATTTATAGGCCCCAACCCAATTCAAAATTCGAGCTCAAAACGATCAAATCGATCAAATCCCAGAATTCTGGGATCAGGCGGTTGCACCTCTCGACTGGAGAGGTGGCACCGCCTGGCAGAGCTCGAAGACTGAGCTCGATGGTTGCATCACCTGGCAGAGCTCGAAGACTGAGCTTGGTGATTGCATCACCTGGCAGAGCTCGAAACTGAGCTCGGTGGTTGCATCACCTGGCAGAGCTCCAAGCTGAGCTCAGGCTGATCCACCTCTCTGCCAGAGCTCGAAGACTGAGCTCGGTGATTCCATCACCTGGCAGAGCTCGAGACTGAGCTCAGGCTGATGCACCTCTCTGCCAGAGCTCGAAGACTGAGCTCGGTGGTTGCATCGCCTGGCAGAGCTCGGAACTTGAGCTCTGGCGGTGCAACCTCTTGGCTGGGGCGGTTGCACCTCCCAGCCTCGCAGCCCTGGCGGTTGCACCTCCTGGCTGGGGCGGTTGCACCTCCCAACCCCACAGCCCAGGCGGTTGCACCTCCTGGCTGGGGCGGTTGCACCTCCCAACCCCACAGCCCAGGCGGTTGCACCTCCTGGCTGGGGCGGTTGCACCTCCTGGTGCAATCAGGGTCCGAATGGTTCACTCCATTCGGCCCACTTTGAATCTTTTCAGGGGCCCAATTGCCCCAAGATTAAGCTAATGGGATCACCTCCCATTTTCATGCTTAATCATCATGCTAACTACGATTAACTCTAAGACAACTTCTGCAGCTTTGCTCCGATGCGTCAATCGCTTCTTCCGGCGAGTTTCCTGCCAACTTCCGTCGATCAACCGATAACCCTCGGTGATCCTTCTGCGGACATCCGGCATACTCCTGGACTTTGCGATGATCCACTTGGCGAGTTCCGACGAGCTTCGCTTGGCAAGCTTCTGGACTTCTCGGATCTGTTCTCTCTGAACCTCCGACGACCGTCCGAACTTCCGTCGAACTCTCGAACTCCCAACGTGATCATGATCTTGACTCCGGCGCAACTCCTGCTGCTTGTCTTACTCTCATCGTAGTTAATCCTGCACACTTATCTCAACACATAGATTAGATAACAAATGACAATTGACTTCATCATCAAAATCCGAGATTCAACAGATGGATGAGGGACTATAGGTACATGGTAACTGAGGACAGACAGGTCCAATGGATTGGATTCCCCTGTATCGTCTGGGGACTACGGCGTAGTGGCCTAGTACTTCCGTAGTCGATGAGTCGAGTGAATTATTACAGAGATAATAATTCACTGAGTTAGAAGGAGTTCTGACAGGTATGACTCACGGCCAGCTCGATATTGGGCCTAGAGGGTCACACACATATGGTAGGCATTGCGATGAGTAGAGGTTCGGATATGAGATATCCGACGGAGCCCTTGTCTTATTGGATGCAGATCCAATACCCACTAGGGAAAGGACCCATTAGGGTTTTGACACGGGATCTCTATAAATAGGAGGGATTCACAGCCTCATAGGCTAGAGTCTTTGCTTGCCCTTCCTATTCTCCTCTCCCTCTCCACCTCAGAGTAGGCCTGGAGTTTTGAGGAGCGTCGTTGCAACCCTGCTGTGTGGATCACCGCTAGAGAGGAGGACGCTTGACCTCCTTCACCCACTCCTAAGGATCTACAAGGAAACAGGGATATACGATCTCCCTAGGTAACACAATCTCTATACGCAGTTTTGTGTTTTTGCGGATTTTGCGCACCAATCTTCGCACGACGATGAACATCTTTTTGGGAATCGGGGATTTTTGTTTTCTTGTTCTTCAGCTGCGCATATGATGTCGCCCCCTATGATTTCCCAACAGATCCTAACATTGGCGTCAATTCTACCACCTGCCCTAACTTGTGTTTATAAGGGGGCAGGTTATGGGCGGTGGCACCGTTGGCTGGGTGGTGTTATCGCCTACAACATGTGACAACTGGCAGTGCTACTGCTAGTTGGCCAGTGCTACCACCTACAACATGTGACAACTAGTGGTGCTACCACTAGTTCGGCGGTGCCACCGCCTACTTGATGATGAAGTTAATTGTAATTTGTCTGATCTAATCTATATGTTGAGAAAAGTGTGCAGGATTAACTACGATTGTAGTAAGACATAAAGCAGGTGTTGTGCCGGAGTCAAGAACTAGATCTCTTTGGGAGTTCGAAAGTTCGACGGAAGTCCGGATGTTCATCGGAAGTTCTATGGAAACCAACCGAGAAGTCCAGGAGCTTGCCATAGAAGCTCATCGGAACTCATCAAGAAGATCGTCGTAAAGTCTAGGAGCTTGCCGAGAGTCCGTCGGAACATTGCCGAGAGTTCATTGGATGTTCGTCGGAAGTACGCCGGAAGAGCAATTGACACACCAGAATAAGAAGCACTATAAATTGTGTCTTAATTATCATAGTTAGAATGTAAATTAACTTAGGATTGGGAGGTGTTAGGAATAAGAGTGGCACTAAGAGGGGTGAATTAGTGCAGCGGAAAACTTTCACAATTTCAAATGTCTACGTTTCGATTAAAATTGACTTCGACGAAAATCGTTTCGTAAGGAGTTTAACTTGAAAGTGTATATGTGTAGAGAAGGCAGTAAGAAGGTAATGTAGCTTGCAGTAATGAAACGTGCACAAATTGAAAAGCAAACTAGGATTTAGAGTGGTTCGGTTAACATGATCTACATCCACTTTTGGATTCCTCCTCCGACGAGTTCTCCAACATCCACTAAAGGCCTTCCTTCAATAGATGAAGACCAACCACCTCTTTTACAGCACTCTCTCCTTTTCATGAGTTTAGGAAAGAACTCTTATAAGTCTCACTCCTCTCTTGAATGATCTCAAAACTTAGAAAGGGAGGAGGAGAACTCTAGCACTTGTTTACAATACTTTTACACCCTAGAAACTCAAGATTATCTCAATGTTTTTGTGCCCTTTCATACAAAAAAGGGTGAGATTTTTATAGGCCCCAATGGCTTCAAAATTAGATCCAAAAAGTGTCACATCCCTAGAATCCGGGGTACTGGAGGTACCACCATCGTTATTGGGTGGTACTACCACTACTGGTTTGACTCTAGGTGGTACCACCACCGAACAGGGGCGTTACCACCGCCTAGATATCCTAAGGCATTATCTTCCAAGTGGTGCCACCATTGGCCTTGGCGGTGCTACCGTCAGCCTTAGCGGTGCCACCACCAGCCAATAATTCAGTGGCTGAATTGGGTGCTCAATTCGACCTAATTCAGTCATGTTTAAGGGCCTAGTTAGCCCATAATTAAGTTAGTCGAATTACCTCCTAATCCTAACTTAATTTATGCTCTAAATATGATAATTAAGACAATTTACAGAACATCATGTTCTAGTACGTCAATTGCTCTTCCGGTGAGCTACCAGCGTACTTTCGGCGAACATCCGATAAACTCTCGGCAATGTTCCAATGGACTCCCGGCAAGCTCCTGGACTTTACGACGATCTCTTGGTGAGTTCTGATGAGCTTCTATGGCAAGCTCTTGGACTTCTCGGTTGTTTCCCGCAAAACTTCCGACGAACGTCCGAACTTCCGTCGAACTCTCGAACTCCCAATGAGATCTCGATCTTGACTCTGACACAATACCTGCTTTATGTCTTAGGGCCATCGTAGTTAATCCTACAATACTTTTCTCAACATATAGATTATATCAAATAACATACATTTGATTTCATCATCAAAATCCGAGATTCAACAATATCCCTCTTTTTTATGATGACAATCAATTGATGATGAAGTTAACCTTAACTCCTGTTAGAACCCTTGCAGATTCTAAACTTGGAGTTGATCTCTTTAGAGGATCGGCCTCCTTGGAACTCTATAGGGGTTCCTCCCTCTAAGTTGCTGCTCAAAGGCTATAGAAAAGATTCATCTATTGTTTATCAAAAGAGGAGGAATACATGGCTATTTATAAGGTTTCTAAACCCTAACTCCTAATAGGACTCCTACTCAAGACTCCTACTTCTAACCAACTCCTAATAGGACTTCAACTCAAGACTCCTATTCCTTTACAACTCCTAATTCATCTATAAGAAACAACCTCCTAACCCTAGCCGGCCTCTTCACCTCTTTAATAGGGGTCGGCTTAGGTAGGTTTTACATGAATGTCCCTCTCAATTAGGACTCTCCTAGCTAGAGTCATAACAACTCCCTCTATCTATATGTCATACTTGAGAAAAGATATTCTTGAATTCAAGGCTTTTGAATTCAAGAAACAAATTGATAAGTTAAGTTCTTTTAAACTTATCAATACACACATCATGATTCCTATCATAATCTAACATTCTCAAAATGATGTCTAGGCAAGACATCCATTTTTCAAGTATGATATTTCAAATATGAAAGATAACAAAGATAGCAATTCATCATTCTATGGCAAGATATCAACAAAAAAATAGTAAGTTAAGCTCTAGATATCTTATCGTAATGAAAGAAATTTATCAAGCAACCATTTGAAGTATAAATGATGAAATACATTGAATACATTTATCATCAATTTACCACATTTTGTTATGATTTCTCCCCCTCTGTCATCAACAAAAAGGAGAACGATTCAACAATGCAAGTGTGGTAAAAATTCATGCCACATTTCAATTTGTATACCAATCATGTTTCAAGCATTGATGATATGGTATCATTCATAAGTTCTCAACATTAATAGTTATAAATATTAAACAGATAGCTTCCGTTAACTTCTCCCCTTTTATTATTCATTAAAACTTCGCATGAAGAAGGAAAGTAAGGAGGAAAATCCACTAAGAACCAACTTTATGAAATTATTTGAATCAAGTCAAAAATATTAAAACCTGCTTTTATTTTGACAAAGAGAAGGGGTTCTTGAAAATGATGGAGATATCCATATGAAATGAAATCCCCACAAAAATTATCCTACACATGCTTTCATTATCACACACAAGAATTCATCTTTCAAGGATTAAGATATCCATTTGAATTCCTTCAATTTTAATGAGAAGAATTCATGGGAGAGGAGTATCACATGAAGGAGAAATTCACGAATAAAACTTCATAGTGAGAAGAGCATTACATCAAATCCATTTCTCACCAAAAATTCATAAGAGTGAAATCCGTGAGAGATGCATTTGTCAATGACTTCCATGAATCAGACATCAAGATATGTATAAATACTTCATGCATTTATAAAATATTTTATCATAGCTTTTTATCACTACTTGCATGAGGTAATATCATTAGTGCTTTGTAGTACTCAAAGATTAAGAATTCGATGTATGATTAAATAATCAATAGAAATCATAATCATCAAAGTAACATGATATTGCATCATTGTATGATAACATGCTCATCATCATAGAAACCTTTAGCATCAAAGCACAAAATTTCCAACATCAAAGTAAACATGTTATTGAAGCACACAACCTTGTCATCATGTAAAATTCGCATCATAAAATTATTAGCATAGAATTTAAATGAGTGATCAAAGAATCAAGAAAGTCCGAAAACGAAATTTAACAAATTCATGCATTCGGACAAATTAACATTCCTAATTCTCTTCTAATAAAATCATATTGTTCTTTACTTAAAGGTTTTGTAAAGATATCGACTAATTGATATTTTGTATCAATAAACTCTAAGATTACATCAAGTCATATATATCAATAGTTAAATGTATCAAGAAATTTATCCATTCAAAAGATATATTAAGTCTAATTCTTAGAGTGATATATTCATTAAAGAAAACTCAAAATTTAACCATCAAGGTAGTTAGCATAGAATTTTACTATTAAAGTAAGCAGCATTTTAGGCATCAAAATACAGCATTGCGATCATCAAAGTAAGTAACATTTTAAGTTTACAATATTAAGGTAAACAACATATGATTACAAGATAACAAAGAGGAATTGTATCCACTTCTCATCAAATACATACACAGCTTATTTAGGTGGTGGAAAGTTCAAATATCTAAATAAAGTATTAAACTATTGATGAATTTGCTGCAACACAGTTAAGATTTGATCTTGGCATTGTTCAAGTCGATCTTATCGTTGTTCAAAATGATCCATCCAAGTCCCTATGTCGTCGATAGATGAGGGAGGTGCTTGCTCTACTGGAGGTGATTCCTCAAAGGGACTAGTTGGAGGAGATTGATTATCCTTAAAAATTGATGTTTCAGATTCTGGTTAAGGCTGGTGGTGTTAAAGTGATTTACGAATCGGCTTTCTTACCGAAATCACTTTTATCGAACGAATGCAGTTTTTTTTTATCATAGAAGGTTTTCTGCTGCACTAATTCACCCCCCCCTCTTAGTGCTCTTGATCCTAACAATTGGTATCAGAGCCCGGTATTTCTCATTTTGGATTTATACCCGAGAGAAATGGCTCTTCACAGCTTTCAAGAGGGCTTATCGGTTGTTCGTCCACCGTTGTTTAACGGATTGGACTACACTTATTGGAAAACTCGAATGAGAGTTTTCTTGATTTCTATGAATTTGGATTTATGGAATATCATTGAAAACGGTTTTCAACTTCCCTCTAAACCGATGAACGAATGATCGGATCTGGAGAAGAAGTATTTTTCTTTAAACCCAAAGGCTATGAATGCCTTATTTTGCGCTTTGGACAAAAATGAGTTCAATCGGATTTCTACGTGCGAAACGGCTTTTGACATTTGGCGAACACTTGAAATCACGCACGAGGGAACTAGTAAAGTCAAAGACCCGAAAGTTAACATTTTATTGCATGATTTTGAGCTTTTTCGAATGCAACCAAGCGAGACTATAGGCGACATGTACACCCGTTTCACGGATGTCGTCAATAGTTTAAGAGCTCTTGGAAAATGATTTTCGGATTTTGAACTCGTAAACAAGATTTTGCGTTCTCTTTCTAAGAAGTGGGATTCAAAAGTAACTGCAATACAAGAAATTAAAAACCTAAACAACTTACCACTTGAAGAACTAATTGGTTCGTTGATAACATATGAAATGGTGCACAATGCACATGAAGAACAAAATCACCTTCCAAAGAACAGGAAGGATTTGGAACTCCGGACAAATGAATACCACTTGAGCGATGACTCAAGTGATGAGGACAATGATGAACTTGAACTTCGAACACTAAATCTTAATAAGTTTATTAAACAAAAATCTAAAATAGACAATGAACTTGAACGAAGGAAGAGGCCAAAGAAGAGGAAGGCAACCAAGGATGAATTAAGAACTTCCAAAGGTGAAACGGCGAATTGGTCTTTGACTGGCTTCGACTACAAGGTAAGTAACTCAACTCTCTTGAATTATTTTGAAATTACTTGAAGTTTTTCATGAGTGCTTAATTTAGATAGTAGGAATAAAAAAAAAAATTTTGATTATGAAAAGTATATTGCTAAGGTTTCATGCATGTTATGTTTTGAAATGTTGAACGGTGTATGCAACATTATGGATGATAGTTATATGATATGTGATAATGCTTAAGATTAATCCATGCATGTGTATTTTGATGATTTTATGTCATGCATGAGCTTTTGAAGTAAATGTTGATTTGAAACTCTCATTTTGGATTAACATGTTTTTGGTTTAATCATTTTTATGACATATTAAGATGACATTGTGCATGTACATCTATGTATGAATTTCTTGATAATCTTTTGATAATAGATGTGATATCATGATGTTTTATTTTTGATGTGTTTGGTCTTAACGGCTTTATGACGAAACTTATGTTTTGATTTTAAATGATGATACATGTTTTCACAAAAAGACTTGAACACCCTCACATGAAATCAATTGTATGAAATGAAAATGAATTTTATATCCTATTGAGTTTAATGAATTTATTTTACCAATCTTGTAAATCTCATGAAAATAAACATGATGAATATTTTGAAAATAAATGAGTGTATCATGCATTTGGTCTTAATGATTTCTCTTGAACATACTTTTTGAAATCATACTTGATAATGAATATCAAGATATTAAAAGGATGTTATCATGGAATCATGCTTGATAATCTATTTAACGAAATTTACCTTTCTATGTTGACATTCTTTTTAAAAGCAAAGGCATGCTCATAAGAAGCAAATCACATGAATATAAATTTATAAAAATGAAATGTAATCCTCTATCTTATTGATTTTTCAAGAAATCTATGCTTGTCATATATGAATTTATTGAATGTAATTTTGAGGATAATTTCAGATTTGACAAATGCTTGATTCGTATTTACAACATAAGATACATTTTAAATATGAATCATGCTAAATGCTTCAATCATTTTCTATCTTAGTGTTCTTGATTTTGATGAAATAGTAATAACATTATTCATGTTATGAATCTCAAAAATGATAATTTGATTATGATTTTTTTTATGAATTAACTTGAATGAAATTTTGTTTTAACCGAATCATGAACTTTCCCTTGACTTCTTGACATAGGAATTTTGAAGAAACATGATGATTACTTGATATTTGATACTTGAAATTTCTTGTAAAATGTGATCTTGATAAGAACGTTTCAAGTTGCTCTTTGTGCTTTATCTTTTCAAATGAATCATGAGCCTTGATATCATATATTTCATAATATAGAAATAAAAAGATTTCTTTGCCTTGTATGTCTTGTGTAATGATTGTACATCAATTTGCTTTATTATGAATTTTATGAATCCTGATCGTGAACTTGTTAAGAAGAATTTTAATGAACCATGAATCATATCTTTAGTATTCACGAATTGATCCTCATTGATATCTTTCATTGATATGATAAATTATCATCTCATGATATATCGCATAATTATATCATGCTTTGCGATTGTATCATGTGATCTTTGCTAAATTTTCACTACATAATTATACATGATTTCTTTGCTTTGTATGCTTCATGTGATAATATGAATACATGAAACACTTATGATATGATTTTTATACAATTTCATGTATTTATAAAATATTTATCTCATCACCCAATAACTCTTCTTGATATTCTTATGAGATGAAATGAAATAATGCATGAAATACAAATGAGAAGTTAATGCTCATGCATGATAGGATGTAATGAATTTTGACATTTAGATACCATCATTTGAATAGCTATGATCATGTTGTCAAAATGATATATCATGAATGCTTGAATATCATGTTTGATATGCTCATAATGATGATTGATTTTTCGGTATCGTGCATAAAAAATGAAATGTTAATGAATTTGTGCATTAAAACTATAATGATGCACAACTAAGAATGATTACTTACCTTTGTCATGATTTAGAAATTGATGTAAAGGGTTTTTCCCTTCTTTTTTACAATGACAAAGGGGGAGATAGATTGCTAGCACAATTCAAGAAAAAGGCAAAAATTACAAAAGAGAGGAAATTGCTATCTTGAACATCACCGATAATTGCTAGCTTGAAATGTCAAGAAAATACAAAAACTTGTTTATTTTCTTACACATCTAAAGAGAAGATGCAAATGTAACACTTGCCAAATTGTTTGCTTGCCTCATGTAAAACATTGTCTCTTGGTAGTTTGGCATTTTGCTAAGAAAGCAAAAATGACACTTCTCAAAAGAGGAGAAAGAGCTTGCTATCTTAAACATCACAAGCTTGCCTATCTTAAGAAACAAAAATTTGCAAAAGTGCTATCTTGCCTATCACAAGAAGCAAAACTTACAACTTATACGTTGTAATAGGAAGCAAGAATCATGAGCTTACACAAGAAAGCTATCTTGCATTTCCTTTCGAAATTTTTGCTAGCTTGTATGTAGTAAAACTTGCATATCGTAAAAATTGCTAGCTTGTAGTATAAAGAGAAGCAAATAGTTGCTATCTCAAGAAAATTAAACATGCTAAACTTACACCTTACAATGGAAGCAAAATTGCGAGCTCAAACATTGCAAAGGAAGCAAAAATTTGCTAGCTTGCAACTTGCATATTTCAAGAAGCAAGAGTTACTTTCTTGAACATCTCTAAATTGCTAGCTTGCAAGTTCTAAAATGTTGTAACATTGCTAGCTTGCATGTTCTAAAAGTGCTATCTTGTATGCTGTAAAACTTGCATATCTAAAACTTGATAGCTTGAATGTTCTAAGCATGATGTAACATTTGCTGAATTTTCTGGCTTCAAAACTGCATGATGATAAAACTTGATATTATGTTTTTCATGCAATAAGTTAAACTAATATTCCAAACACAATAATAGTTGGACTTCTCCTTTTTGTTGATGACAAAGGGGGAGAAGTATGATGTTATGCATAAGTTTATGCATAAGTTCATGATGACGTGCTGCAAGTATTCATGATGAATATTGCAATAAATTGAATTCAGTTTGAATTCAAGGTTCTATCAATATGGCATATTGATAGGGAGAGTTTGTTTAAACTCCGGGAGTTAAGTTTAACTCCGTCATCAAGTGGTTGTCATCATCAAAAAGGGAGAGATTGTTGAATCTTGTATTTTGATGATGAAACTACTTGATATATGTTTATGATTTAATCTGCATTTTGAGTGACGCAGGATGCTTTGATCAGGATGAGACAATTAAAGCAGGAAAATCATGTTGTGCCGGAGGAACATGTCAGAAGATTGGACGTCGGGCCGGTGGATCGGTCGACGTATCGACAGAAGGCTTCGAGCCGTGGACACGGGCATCGAGCCAAGAAGAGTGGGTATTGTGCCAAAGATATCGGAGTTGTGGAGTCAACTGGCCGATTGGGCAATAGGCTGTAGGAGAGGACGATGCACCGAAGAATCAGACGAAGCGTCGAGGGACCAATGACATGCCGGACAACTTGGTTAATTGCTTAGGATTAATTGTCTCGATCGAAGTTTTGTTTTAAGTGTGCAGGATTAACTACGATGGAAGAAAGTGTTAGGATCGAGAGCACTAAGAGGGGGGGGGGTGAATTAGTGCAGCGAAAATCTTACAGCAATTAAAAACCAAAAGCTGCGTTCGTTCAAAAACTATTATGATGCAAAAGCTAATTCTCAGTTTGTATCTAAGTGCAGTTTGCGTCTAAGCGCAGATTGCGTCTAAGCGCAGTTTTGCGTCTAAGCGCAGTTTACGTCTAAACTCAGATTTACGTCTAAACGCAGTTTTACGTCTAAACGCAGATTTACGTCTAAACGCAGATTTACGTCTAAACGCAGTTTTACATCTAAACGCAGATTTACGTCTAAACTCAGATTTACGTCTAAACTCAGATTTACGTCTAAACGCAGATTTACGTCTAAACGCAGTTTTACGTCTAGACGCAGATTTACGTCTAAACTTTGAAACTCGTTTGTATACTCGTAGAAGGCAGTATGCAGTTGAAATCAAGACGTAAACGTGAACTGAGATCTGATGATTGTGCGAGGAAAGCCGATTTACGTCTGAATGCAGTTTTACGTCTAAATGTTGAAACTCGTTCGTAAAATTGTAGAGGACAGTTTGCAGTTATCAATAGGATCAAAATGTAAGAGTAAACTGCAAAGAAGCTCGTTCGTAAAAGCACGGAAGACAGTTCTGCAGAATCAAACGTAAACGTAAACTGTAATGTATGAAAATACGAATTTACGTCTGAATGCAGATTCGGAAGAACAGCACTTAGAACTTGTTCGTGAAAGCGCAGAGAGCAGTAGTAATGAAGGAGGTTTGCAGTAATGATAAAGTGCTCGAGAATAAACGCAAACCAGAGATTTAGAGTGGTTCGGTCAGCCTTAACCTACTCCACTTTTGGCTTCATCCACCGACGAGGTTGCCGACGTCAACTAGGGGCCTTCCTTCAATAGGCGAAGGCCAAACTGCCCTTTTACAATTTCTCTCCTTTTGACAGGCTCAGGAGACAACCTTTACAGACCTTTCTCTCCTCACTTTACAACTGAAAACTTGAAGAACAGAAGGAGGAGACTTAAAGGATTTACAACACTTTTGAGCTCTTAGAATCACAGAAAAGATCAAGATTTCGGTGTAGGTCTGTATCTTTTCAGTGCTGAATGGGTGGGGTATTTATAGGCCCCAACCCAATTCAAAATTCGAGCTCAAAACGATCAAATCGATCAAATCCAAGAATTCTGGGATCAGGCGGTTGCACCTCTTGACTAGAGAGGTGGCACCGCCTGGCAGAGCTCGAAGACTGAGCTCAGGCGATTGCTCCTCTCTGCCAGAGCTCGAAGACTGAGCTCGATGGTTGCATCACCTGGCAGAGCTCGAAGACTGAGCTCGGTGGTTGCACCGCCTGGCAGAGCTCGAAGTCTGAGCTCGGTGGTTGCATCACCTGGCAGAGCTCGAAACTGAGCTCAGGCTGATGCACCTCTCTGCCAGAGCTCGAAGACTGAGCTCGGTGATTGCATCACCTGGCAGAGCTCGAGACTGAGCTCAGGCTGATGCACTTCTCTGCCTGAGCTCGAAGACTGAGCTCGGTGGTTGCATCGCCTGGCAGAGCTCGAAACTTGAGCTCTGGCGGTGCAACCTCTTGACAGAGGAGGTTGCACCGCCCAGTCTAGCTCGAAGACTGAGCTCTGGGCGGTTGCACCTCTTGGCTGCGGCGGTTGCACCTCCCAACCTCATAGCCCTAGCGGTTGCACCTCCTGGCTGAGGCGGTTGCACCTCCCAACCTCACAGCCCTGGCGGTTGCACCTCCTGGCTGAGGCGGTTGCACCTCCTGGTGCAATCAGGGTCCGAATGGTTCGCTCCATTCGGCCCAATTTGAATCTTTTCAGGGGCCCAATTGCCCCAAGATTAAGCTAATGGGATCACCTCCCATTTTCAAGCTTAATCATCGTGCTAACTACGATTAACTCTAAGACAACTTCTGCAGCTATGCTCCGATGCGTCAATCGCTTCTTCCGGCGAGTTTCCGGCGAACTTCCGTCGATCATCCGATAAACCCTCGGTGATCCTTCTGCGGACATCCGGCATACTCCTGGACTTTGCGACGATCCACTTGGCGAGTTCCGACTAGCTTCGCTTGGCAAGCTTCTGGACTTCTCGGATCTGTTCTCGCTGAACCTCCGACGACCGTCCGAACTTCCGTCGAACTCTCGAACTCCCAACGTGATCATGATCTTGACTCCGGCGCAACACCTGCTGCTTGTCTTACTCTCATCGTAGTTAATTCTGCACAACAAAACAAAACTTCAATCGAGACAATTAATCCTAAGCAATTAACCAAGTTGTCCGACATGTCATTGGTCCCTCGACGCTTCGTCCGATTCTTCGGCGCATCGTCCTCTCGTGCAGCCTATTGCCCAATCGGCCAGTTGACTCCGCAACTCCGATATCCTTGGCACAATACCCGCTCTTCTTGGCCCGATGCCCGAGTCCACGGCCCGAAGCCTTCTGTCGATACGCCGACCGATCCACCGGCCCGACGTCCAATCTTCTGACATGTTCCTTCGGCACAACATGATTTTCCTGCTTTAATTGTCTCATCCTGATCGAAGCATCCTGCGTCACTCAAAACGCAGATTAAATCATAAACATATATCAAGTAGTTTCATCATCAAAATACGAGATTCAACAATCTCCCCCTTTTTGATGATGACAACCACTTGATGACGGAGTTAAACTTAACTCCCGGAGTTTAAACAAACTCCCCCTATCAATATGCCATATTGATAGAACCTTGAATTCACACTGAATTCAAGTCATTGCAATATTCATCATGAATACTTGCAATACGTCAACATGAACATATGCATAAACTTATGCATCACATGTCATGTCATCAACATACTTCTCCCCCTTTGTCATCAACAAAAAGGAGAAGTACCACAATCAAGTGTGTGTGTGATATTGGTTTCATCTCATTGCATGAAAAACATAGTATCAAGTTTTATCATCATGCAATCTTGGAGCTAGAAGATTTAGCAATAGTTATATCATGCTTAGAACATTCATGCTATCAAGTTTTAGATATTCAAGTTTGATAGCACTTTTGGTAATGTTCAAGATAGCAAGTTCTATATCATGCAAGCTAGCAAATTAGAGATGTTCAAGAAGGCAACTCTTGCTTCTTGAAAATTTTGCTCACTTTGCTAGATGCGCAAGTTAGCATTTTTGCCTCTTGAGATAGGCAAGATAGCACATTTGTTTCTTTTGAGATAGCAACTTTTTGCTTCTCTTTAGACCAACAAGCTAGCAATTTTTATGATATACAAGTTTCACAATATATAAGCTAGCAAAGATTTCGAAAGCAAATGCAAGATAAATTTCTTGTGTAAGCTCATGATTCTTGCTTCCTATTGCAATGTGCAAATTGCAAGTTTTGCTTCTTGAGATATTCAAGATAGTGATGTTCAAGAAGACATTTTTTCTTCTTGAAATAAGCAAGTTAGCAATCTTTGCTTCTTAAAATAGGTAAGCTAGCAATCAAGTTTTTGCATCTTCTTGACTTGTACAAGCTAGCTATCTCCCCCTTTGTCATTGTAAAAATGAAAGAGAGAATACAGTTTTGTAGTTCTCTTTTCCTTTTAGAACGATTTCAAAATCATGACAAATGATGGATAATCAAGTTATGAATGTCAAGACAATTTTTCATCATGAATATTTTATCATTGCATGCATCATTATCATAACTTAAAGTATTACATGCATGATACCATATCACCATTCATAATTACATTAATATTTCAATATAACAATTTCTTCTCAAAATGTGTAACTTGGCACTCATAGCATTTTAAATCATGATTTACATCATATGCAATACATCACATCATAATTAGAAAGCACAAGTATTGCATGCATAATTGTACATCATAAATGTTTCATATCATGATGGTATCAATTTTGTCAAATTATATCCTACCATGCATGATCAAAACTTCTCCCCATTTTATCATTGAAAACAAGAAGAAAGTAGGGGGTAGAGCATAAAAGTGTTAAATATTTCAATCATTTCAAGGCATTTATATCATAGATCAAGTCATGATTCGTAATTCATCATAAAGCAGGTTAGTTTTCAATAATCACATAAGGCATTTAAGGAATTTTTGAAACATAGGAGAATGATTAATTTAAGCATACAATGTTTCAATCCAATTCAAGTCATGAATATCAATGCTTTCATATTGTGAGTATCAATTCATGAATACCACAAGATATTATTTGTGACTTCAATTTTGCAAGATCAAGATTATGATTTAGATAAAACTTATTCAAATCAAATTATTAATTTGAAATTCATAATCTAGTCATTAAAATTAATTTCGAGATTCACAAAATATCATGAAATCATTAATCTCGATCAGATGGGAAAAGCATTTTTTAAGAGATTCTTTTTCATCTAAACATGCCTTAGTCTTTATATGCCAAATTAAGATAAGCATTAAAGTTCAAGACATAAGGCAAAGAAATCTTGTATTATGAAATATATGATATCAAGGCTCATGATTCATTCGAAAAGATATAGTACAAGAAGCAACTTGAAACATTCTTATCAAGATCACATTTTAAAATATTCCAAGTTTCAGGATATCAATATGACACTTCATTGAATTGCATTTCATTTGAAGAACTCCTTTTTGATAAATGTAGGGAGCATAATAAATGATCTTGATTTATAAGGAGCTTTATGTTATCAAGATCATGATTTTAATAATTATTATCTTTAGCAAAGAATCACAAAAGCACTTTATTTTTGCATAAGAAATCACATTGTATTATGATTTATAAATTCTTTTTCTGCACACGAATCATAGGAGATATGAATGTGAAACAAATTTTTGCAAGCAAAAACACTATCATTCATATTTCAAGATGGAGTTTATAAGCATGAATCATTTCATCAAATCCATTTTATAAAAATATTTTTCATAAGTGTATGAGAAAATCTGATTGTTAGGATACCAATAGTTAAGTGAATCCGAAAATGAAATTAACACTTTCATATATTCAAACATGATTTTTGCTATAGATCTTGAAATTAAGTCAAGAAGATCAAACAAGCTCATGATCATGGATAACTTAAAATCACATGCATAAAATTGTTAATAACCATTTCATATTACATCTTTATGCATTACTTTAAATCAAACGTGATTTCATTCAACAATGTTATGATACACATTATTACTTCTTAACCATGATCAAAATCATTTTGTTTGTTTATCATAAAATATGCAATATTATTTTCGAAATGATCATAATTTTTGTAATTTTATTTTTAAACATGTAATTTTCAAGAAAATTAGTTCTAAACTAAAAAAGAAAATATATCAAGTAATTTCAAAATAAACCAAAGGCATTTTAATTACCTCAATGTCGTAAGCTAGTAAGGCGTAGTTTGCCGCCTCGCTTTTGTTGACTTTCTCGTCTTCAGATGAGCTCGATTCATCCCAATTTTTGTTCTTCTTCTTGCGTTTAAAGCAAGTAGTTCCATTCTTTTTGCTTTTTAATTTTCGTTTCATTTGTAGTTTAAGTTCACCATCACTTGAGCTTATGCTCGAGTGGTCTTCAAATGTTCTATGTCCCAAATCCTTCCTGTTCTTTGGAAGGTGGTTCTCAAGTTCTTCACGTGCATTGCACGTCATTTCATATGTGATCAATGAACCAATTAGTTCTTCAAGTGGAAAATGGTTCAAGTTTTTCGATTCTTGAATAGCAGTTACTTTTGAATCCCAAGTTTTAGAAAGTGAGCGCAAAACTTTATTAACGAGTTCAAAATCCGAAAAGCTTTTACCAAGTGATTTTAAACCATTGACGACATCCGTAAAACGGGTGTACATGTCAACAACGGTTTCGCTTGGTTTCATATGAAAAAGCTCGAAATCAAGCAGTAAAATATTAACTTTCGAGTCTTTGACTCTACTAGTTCCCTCGTGCGTGATTTCAAGAGTGCGCCAAATATCGAAAGCCGTTTCACACGTAGAAATCCGATTGAACTCATTTTTGTCCAATGCGCAAAATAAGGCATTCATAGCTTTTGCGTTTAAAGAAAAATTCTTCTTCTCCAAAACCGACCATTCGTTCATCGGTTTGGAGGGAAGTTGAAAACCGTTTTCAATGATATTCCATAAATCCAGATTTAGAGAAATTAAGAAAACTCTCATTCGAGTTTTCCAATAAGTGTAGTCCAATCCGTTAAAGAACGGTGGACGAAAGACCGAACAGCCCTCTTGAAAAGTCATTTCTCTCGGGTGTAAATCCGAAATGAGAAATACCCCGCTCTGATACCAATTGTTAGGATCGAGAGCACTAAGAGGGGGGGGGGTGAATTAGTGCAGCGGAAATCTTACAGCAATTAAAAACCAAAAGCTGCGTTCGTTCAAAAACTATTATGATGCAAAAGCTGATTCTCAGTTTGTATCTAAGTGCAGTTTGCGTCTAAGCGCAGATTGCGTCTAAGCGCAGTTTTGCGTCTAAGCGCAGTTTACGTCTAAACTCAGATTTACGTCTAAACGCAGTTTTACGTCTAAACGCAGATTTACGTCTAAACGCAGATTTACGTCTAAACGCAGTTTTACGTCTAAACGCAGATTTACGTCTAAACTCAGATTTACGTCTAAACTCAGATTTACGTCTAAACGCAGATTTACGTCTAAACGCAGTTTTACGTCTAGACGCAGATTTACGTCTAAACTTTGAAACTCGTTTGTATACTCGTAGAAGGCAGTATGCAGTTGAAATCAAGACGTAAACGTGAACTGAGATCTGATGATTGTGCGAGGAAAGCCGATTTACGTCTGAATGCAGTTTTACGTCTAAATGTTGAAACTCGTTCGTAAAATTGTAGAGGACAGTTTGCAGTTATCAATAGGATCAAAATGTAAGAGTAAACTGCAAAGAAGCTCGTTCGTAAAAGCACGGAAGACAGTTCTGCAGAATCAAACGTAAACGTAAACTGTAATGTATGAAAATACGAATTTACGTCTGAATGCAGATTCGGAAGAACAGCACTTAGAACTTGTTCGTGAAAGCGCAGAGAGCAGTAGTAATGAAGGAGGTTTGCAGTAATGATAAAGTGCTCGAGAATAAACGCAAACCAGAGATTTAGAGTGGTTCGGTCAGCCTTGACCTACTCCACTTTTGGCTTCCTCCACCGACGAGGTTGCCGACGTCAACTAGGGGCCTTCCTTCAATAGGCGAAGGCCAAACTGCCCTTTTACAATTTCTCTCCTTTTGACAGGCTCAGGAGACAACCTTTACAGACCTTTCTCTCCTCACTTTACAACTGAAAACTTGAAGAACAGAAGGAGGAGACTTAAAGGCTTTACAACACTTTTGAGCTCTTAGAATCACAGAAAAGATCAAGATTTCGGTGTAGGTCTGTATCTTTTCAGTGCTGAATGGGTGGGGTATTTATAGGCCCCAACCCAATTCAAAATTCGAGCTCAAAACGATCAAATCGATCAAATCCCAGAATTCTGGGATCAGGCGGTTGCACCTCTTGACTGGAGAGGTGGCACCGCCTAGCAGAGCTCGAAGACTGAGCTCAGGCGATTGCTCCTCTCTGCCAGAGCTCGAAGACTGAGCTCGATGGTTGCATCACCTGGCAGAGCTCGAAGACTGAGCTCGGTGGTTGCACCGCCTGGCAGAGCTCGAAGTCTGAGCTCGGTGGTTGCATCACCTGGCAGAGCTCGAAACTGAGCTCAGGCTGATGCACCTCTCTGCCAGAGCTCGAAGACTGAGCTCGGTGATTGCATCACCTGGCAGAGCTCGAGACTGAGCTCAGGCTGATGCACTTCTCTGCTTGAGCTCGGTGGTTGCATCGCCTGGCAGAGCTCGAAACTTGAGCTCTGGCGGTGCAACCTCTTGACAGAGGAGGTTGCACCGCCCAGTCTAGCTCGAAGACTGAGCTCTGGGCGGTTGCACCTCTTGGCTGGGGCGGTTGGACCTCCCAACCTCACAGCCCTGGCGGTTGCACCTCCTGGCTGAGGCGGTTGCACCTCCCAACCTCACAGCCCTGGCGGTTGTACCACCTGGCTGAGGCGGTTGCACCTCCTGGTGCAATCAGGGTCCGAATGGTTCGCTCCATTCGGCCCAATTTGAATCTTTTCAGGGGCCCAATTGCCCCAAGATTAAGCTAATGGGATCACCTCCCATTTTCAAGCTTAATCATCGTGCTAACTACGATTAACTCTAAGACACCTTCTGCAGCTATGCTCCGATGCGTCAATCGCTTCTTCCGGCGAGTTTCCGGCGAACTTCCGTCGATCATCCGATAAACCCTCGGTGATCCTTCTGCGGACATCCGGCATACTCCTGGACTTTGCGACGATCCACTTGGCGAGTTCCGACGAGCTTCGCTTGGCAAGCTTCTGGACTTCTCGGATCTGTTCTCGCTGAACCTCCGACGACCGTCCGAACTTCCGTCGAACTCTCGAACTCCCAACGTGATCATGATCTTGACTCCGGCGCAACACCTGCTGCTTGTCTTACTCTCATCGTAGTTAATTCTGCACAACAAAACAAAACTTCAATCGAGACAATTAATCCTAAGCAATTAACCAAGTTGTCCGACATGTCATTGGTCCCTCGACGCTTCGTCCGATTCTTCGGCGCATCGTCCTCTCGTGCAGCCTATTGCCCAATCGGCCAGTTGACTCCGCAACTCCGATATCCTTGGCACAATACCCGCTCTTCTTGGCCCGATGCCCGAGTCCACGGCCCGAAGCCTTCTGTCGATACGCCGACCGATCCACCGGCCCGACGTCCAATCTTCTGACATGTTCCTTCGGCACAACATGATTTTCCTGCTTTAATTGTCTCATCCTGATCGAAGCATCCTGCGTCACTCAAAACGCAGATTAAATCATAAACATATATCAAGTAGTTTCATCATCAAAATACGAGATTCAACAGAAAGATATGCAGCAAGAGTTGCGCCGGAGTCAAGACAATGATCACGTTGGGAGTTCGAGAGTTCGACGGAAGTTCGGACAGTCGTCAGAGGTTCTGCGGAAACAAATCCGAGAAGTCCATGAGCTTGCCAAAGAAGCTCGTCGGAACTCTCCAAGTGGATCGTCGCAAGTCTAGGAGTTTGCCAGAAGTCCGCAGGAGCATCACCGAGGGATCATCGAATAATCGACGGAAGTTCGTCGGAAGCTCGCCGGAAGAAGCGATTGACGCACCGGAGTAAGTTGCAGTAAATGTCTTAGGGAATATCGTAGTTAGCACAATGATTAAGTTGAAAATGGGAGGTGATCCCATTAACTTAATCTTGGGGCAATTGGGCCCTTGAAAAACCCAAATTGGGCCGAATGGATCAACCCATTCGGACCCTGATTTCTGCCAGGCGGTGGCACCGCCTGGGCTCAGTCTCTGAGGGAGACTGGGCGGTGCAATCGCCCCAGCCATGAGGTGGCACCGCTTGGGCTCGGTTTCCGAGCTTTGGCTGAGTAGTGCAACCGCCTCAGTCAAGCGGTGGCACCGCCTGAGCTCGGTCTTCGAGCTATGGCAGGAGGTGCAACCGCCCCTGACAGGAGGTGGCACCGCCAAGAAGCTCAGTCTTCGAGCTCTGCCAAGCGGTGCAACCGCCTCAGTCAGGCGGTGCAACTGTCAGTTCCCGGAATTCCGGGAATTGACAGTTTTGAGCTCCAAATTCAAACTGGGTTGGGGCCTATAAATACCCCACCCTTTCAGCACTGAAAGGGTACTCAAAAAACACACTGAAATTCTGATCTTATTCTGTGATTCTTAGAGCTCAAAATTATTGTAAAGGCCAAAAGTTCTTCTCTCTCTTTTCTTCCAAGTTCTGATCTTTAAAGAGATGAGAGAAAATTCTGTAAGGGTTGTCTCCTAAGCCCGTCAAAAGGAGTGAAACTGTAAAAGGGTGGTTGGCCTTCGCCTATTGAAGGAAGGCCTCTAGTTGACGCCGGTGACCTCGTCGGTGGAGGAAGCCAAAAGTGGAGTAGGTCAAGATTGACCGAACCACTCTAAATCTCAGTTTGCATTTACTTTGAACATCTTATCCTTACTGCAAATCTCCTCAAAAGCTTACTGCTTTCTGCGCATATACGATCTGGTTTCAAGCTTTGCACTTTCCGAATTGGCGTTTAGACGTAAATCAATTTTATCGTACGATCATCATATTTCTGTTTACGTTTACGTTTTGATTTCTATCATAACTGCAAACTACCTTTATATCCTTGCTTTAACTACATCTCGCTTAATCAAGTGATTTATGAATCAGCATTTAGATGTAAATCAGTTTTTTCGTACGAATATCAAATTTTAGTTTGTGCCTACTATCTGATTTGAACCATAACTACAAACTACATTTATATCTTTGCTGCATCTCGCTTAATCAAAAGTTAAAGTGATTTACGAATCGGCTTTCTTACCGAAATCACTTTTATCGAACGAACGTAGGTTTTTTTTTATCGTAGAAGGTTTTCTGCTGCACTAATTCACCCCCCCCCCCCCCCCCTCTTAGTGCTCTTGACCCTAACAGGTGGGAATCAATCCTTCTAGGCAGTCTAGTCCATATTCAATTTCTAATTTTATATCTCATCCGTTGAAGTAGATTTCTATTTATAATACTAAATCTATCTAGTTTGATAGCTTCTTCTTTCGGTGGAATATAAATATTATAAGCATGGAGTAGTCTTATGATTAAGCCACCATATGGAAGCATTATGTCCCTTTTTGATAGTTCAATCATGTTCTGTTATATTAGGTAACCAAAACAATTGTTATGTCCTTTCATAATCCAATACATGGTACCCCTAATTCCATTTAGCTTACTTCATCATGATGATATTGCTTTGGGAGAATGATACTTATCAAGATGTGATGAAGTATTTTAGTGCTTAAAGGTAATAAGTATTTGTAGCTTTTTGGAAGAATGGTTAAGTTAGGATTACCAAAAATATTCCTAAGGCATCAACGTAAGTAGTCCCAAGCGATTCTTAATCCCATTGTCCTCTAAAATAGCACCCTCTTTCTTTTACCGGAATTCCTATGATGTTGCAAATTGATCTATCCGTAATGGATATATGATGTCCTAATAGATATATAGATACCTTTTCATCTTCATCTACATGTAAATTGTTGTAAAATAGCCTAACAATTCTAGGGTAGATAGGTTCAACCATTTGAAGAATTGGGAGAAGAATGTCTAGATTTGTAAACCATTGAATTTGTTCCAAATCACTTAATTCGTCTAAATCAACATATTTTCCCTTATGAACATGTCTAGACTCTATGGATGAAAATATTAGGGCATGTTGATTATAATCGAAAAGTATGGAGTCATAATTTTCATCTAATCTCCTCTTCCCTTTATCCCTAGAGGATCTTCTAGAGGCCATGAGACTAAACACATAAATAATGAGAGAACTACACATAAGAGGCAAGATCTATTAATAAATTGAAAGAAGAGGTTTGAGAATTACCCTTGCAGTAATCTTCTTGAAACGTTGAGATTGATCCTTGAATTTGAAGAAGAGGAGGGTTTCCTTGAGTTTCTAGAGGAGGATCAAGAAGAATGAGGGGGTGGAGAGGTGCTTAGAGGTGTGAGGAAAGAGTGTAGGAGGGCTTGTGTCACGCCCCTCAAAATATCCATGATTTTTAAAATTTTCGTCACAGGCCAATCCAGGATCCAAACTAACGTTTGAGGACACTGAAAACATTCTATTCATATTCACATCCATAAAACCTGTGCAGTTTATAATCATATATCACATCACTCGATAATTCACATTTATGGCAACCCAAGCCAACTTGACAAACATGAACAACATTTATAAATCCACAAGCTAAATAAATTATACAATCAGAACTCCAACTATTCACCACAAGTTCATATCACCATAAATTAGACTTAACATTCTGAAATTCCAAATAAGAGAGATCTCCTAACACTTTGACACAGCATATCCATTTCGGTTCATCGACAACATTTCATTACATACAAGACATACTTATACAACAATATCGTAATAACCAACCAGACTTGCCCATTATTCTGAATAGCTATCCACTGCCTCAGCCCAAATCAAACATCTCGAAGAGTGACAAGCTGACCTAAAAGATTTATTTAACAACGGAGTGAGCCAAAAACGGCTCAGCAAGTGACAAAGCATATTCAGAACAAAAGGAACGGTTTCAAACGAGTAAGGTATCATAATGCAAGGCAGAATACAAGAATTCTCAAGGATACCATCTCAATAGATACCAAATCATACGTATCATGTCATTCAAAAACATATTTGATCCATAACGAATGGGGCATAGAGTAATTGGAACATATCAATGGCAGATAGGACATTTCAGAACATATCAGTTCATAGCAAATGGAGCACAGAGTAATTGGAGCATATCAATGGCATATGAAATGTTCCGGAGCATATCAACGGCATATGGAACATTTCGAAGCATATTATCAGTGAATGAAGCATTTCAGAGCATATCGAAAACAAATATCGTACAGAAGCTCAAACGTCGTCTTTGACGTTGCAAACATATCAATCTTATCCAAAGCATGTACAGAAACACATAACCAAAGCTCTGGATATCATATCAAACATACAGAAGGTGTAGTGGGATCTTAGTCAGAATGTGATTCATCCATTTCTGAATAACCACCTGACAAAAGTCTCCCACGTCTGGGAGCTCCATCCACCCACGTCTAGGTGAAGTCAAAGGGGGCCGGCAGAGCATCGCAGGCTCTAAGCAATATCCCACATAGCGGGCAAATAAGCGCATACCAGAATATCCCACATAGCGGGACCCCACATAGCGGGCAAATCAGCGCATACCCTTTACCATTTCTGGCAAAGGTCCAGACAATCCCACACACCAGAGTACAAGAAGGCAGTTTCAACAAATTGCAGCATATAACGGAAGCACACGCGGAACAACCAAACGTACATGTGCCTTTTCAAAAACAATGTGATGCAAGGAACAAATCTCTCACAAAATATTCATTTTAGGGAAAGAATTGAAAGCAAGAGTGTACAGGGATTCCAAGCAATCAAAACCAGCTCAATTCCAATAAGAAGGTTAGGCGAATTCAAGTATCCAAAGGAAATGAAACTAGAATAGGCACACATCGAAAGCAAATGCGGAACAATGGAATATACATGTGCCTATATGGGTCGATACGATATAGCATAAACGTTCCACAATGGTTTTCAAGAATGCAATAATTTTAAGGACAAGAGTATACAAGAACTCAAAGCAGTAATATAAAGCTCAATTGAATAAGAAGGCTAAAGGATATCAATTTCCAAAGGAATGAAACCAGAATATGAGAAATCGACCAAAGCTCGATTTCTGGCAGAATACAGAAGGCACATTGAACAAATGATTCAAACTATCAATCGTGCTCCAATTTACTCAGAAATAATCATTGGATAATACTTTCAGATAAGACAGGCTTCATATGAATTGAACTGTCCAACAGAGAGAGTTACAAATAATTTGGTAAGCAAGTGTCGTAGAACAAAATCTCTGTTGGCAGAATTCATAATGTCAGATTCAACAGATAACTGGGCAGGTGTTTGGATTCCAAATCTTTCAATCCATATATCAAAGAAAGGTCTACGAGTCTAGTTTCCAATGAAATCAGTTTTGAACAAATCAGAGTTTCCAACAAAGACTTATAGGCAGCTCGGTATCAAAAGGTCAGAATCTCAAAAGTTGCACAGATTCGAATCGTTACGTTTAAACAGGAGATATAACAAATGCAAGGCTAGAACAATTCAAAGTTCCTCATATTCAAAGCAAATGTAGAGATAAAAATGGCAGTGAGGAAGATCAGGATACTTGCAATAAGACATATCAGAGCAATTATAGGAAAAACGATCAGGGAACTTGCAATAAGGCATATCAGAGCAATTATAGGAGAAACGAACAGGGAACTTGCAATATAAAGGATTGAAACAAGCGGGAAACTTGCCTTTCAATGATTTCGATCCGAAGATCCAAAGAAGGTGCCAGCCCAAATCCTTCTACTTTTTCTCCGTGTCCTTTCTCTGTTTCGTTTTGTGCTCCCGTTTTCTTCCTTTCTTCGTAACTACATCACGTGTCGAACATCGAGGCACAGTCACCTGCTCTCTCTTACTCTCATTCCTTCTTTTTTTTTTTTCCAAACGCAGCTGCCACAGCCGCCGCCGTTGCCGCTGCTACAATCGCAGCCCCTTCCACCGCACTACCTTCCTTCCTCCCTTCTCTCACAGACATAACTGCTGCATACACAGTCGCTGCCGTTGCGGCCGCAATCCCGTCCGCAGCCCCTTTTTTTCCCCCCTTTCCTTTCCTTTCTTTCCCGGCTACAACTGCCGCAGTCGCAGTCGCAGCCATGGCCGCAGCCACCACAACCGCAGCCTCTTCTTCCTCTGCTACTCTATTTCCTCTCCTACTTCTCTTCCAACTGCAGCTGCCACTGCCGCAGCTGCCACCCCTTCTCCTCTTCCTCTCTTCTTCCTCTCCTTCCCTTTCTCTTCTTCTTCCTTTCCTTCTCTTCTTTCCCAGCCACAGCTGCAGCTGCCATCACCGCAGCCGCAGCCCCTTCTCCTCTTCCTCTCTTCTTCCTCTCCTTCCCTTTCTCTTCTTCTTTCTTTCCTTTTTCTCTTTCCCTACCACAGCTGCAGCTGCCATCGCCGCAGCCGCAGCCCCTTCTCCTCTTCCTCTCTTCTTCCTCTCCTTCCCTTTCTCTCTTCTTCCTTTCCTTTTTCTCTTCCTCTTTCCCTGCCATAGCTGCAGCTGCCACAACCGCAGCCGCAGCTACTTCTTTCCCTTCTCCTCTTCCTTCTCCTTCCTTTCTTCTTCTTCTCTCCCCGCTGCAACTGCTGCAGTCGCGGCCGCAGCCACGGCCGCAACCTCTCCCTCCTCCCCTGCTCATCTTCCTCTTCTTCTTCTCTTCCAGCTGCAGCTGCCATCGCCGCAGCTGCAGCCCCTTCTTCCCCGGCGTCACACACACCCTCTCCTCTGTTTCCTCTGCAGGAAACAGAGGTATCACACCTCTTTCTCTTCCTCTTCTTCTTCTTCTCCTCTTCCCCTCTTCCCTTTTCCTCCCCAAGGCCACACATCTCCTCGCTGCAGCCTTGCCGCAGCTATCTTCTTCTTCTTCTTCTTCTTCTTCTTCTTCTTCTTCTTCCCTTTTCATCCTCAACGCCCCACACATCCTCTCCTCTGTTTCCACCTGCGGGAAACAGAGGTGCTGCAGCCCTGGCTGCTGCAGCTGCCTCTCGCTCCTCTCCCTCTTCCCTCTCTTTTCCCTCTTCTTCTCCTCTTCCCTTTTCCTCCCCAACCCCACACACCTCCTCGCTGCAGCCTTGCCGCAGCTATCCTCTTCTCTTCTTCTTCTTCTTCTTCTTCTCTTCTCCCTCTTCTTCCTCTCTTCTTCTCCCCACGCCCCACAGCTTCTCGCTGCAGCCCTCGCTGCAGCCACCTCCTCTTCTTCTTCTTCTCCTTCTTCTTCTTCTCTACTCCCTCTTCTTCCTCCTCTCTTCTTTTCCCTCTTCTTCTTCTTCTTCTTCTTCTTCTCTTCTCCCTCTTCTTCCTCTCTTCTTCTACCACTCTCCTTCTTCTCCTCACGCCCCACCGCTCTCTCTGTTTCTGGAAGAAACAGAGTGCGTGGGAAGCGGTGGGATAATACCGAATTTTCGGTTTTCCCTTTTTTTTTCTTTTTTTTGCAACTTAGCAGTTTAGTCCTTGTAATTTCTATATTTACATATAGGTCCTCCAATTTACATATAAATCTTTATTAATAATTTTTAAAAGCGAGGGATATTACACTCTCCCCCCCTTAAAAGAAAATTTAGGTCTCTAAATTGATCATAGCTCAATCGATGAAAAGATGAGGATTATGATATCTTTATTTCCTCCTCCTACTCTTAAATAGTTTCATCAATACAATACAATTACATAATTATCCACGAGTGACCGAAATATTCTCCTCCTTGATCCTCAATAGACGGTAACCCGACCTTCAATCAATTTCTAAAAATACTTGCGTACCCTGTAATTAATCAAACAAGTGGTCACTTTAGAAAATACTCGTTTTTTGATGGTTACCTAATTCAACTATCTATAATCAATACAAAGCCTCAATGTTCCATCCATCTTTTAACTAACACCGGAGCACCCCATGATGAAATATTAAGCCAAATAAAATCCTCATTTAATAATCCTTGTAGTTGCTTTTCTAATTCCACTTACTCAAATGATATCTTTCTGTAGAGAGGCTTAGATTTTAGGATTGTCCCAAGGACCAAATCAAAAGCAAAATCACATTTGGAGGTAATCCAAACAAGTCATCCTGGGATACATTAGGCAAGGAGATAAATAATGTCCAATACTCTCAAAATAAAAGATCGGCTGATCAAATATGCAAAAAGTGATCATTTGTTATATACCAATCCATACTGGTATGTTAGGAAGATAGCCAATCCATACCAAGTATAATATCAAAACTCCAAATCTCTAGGAGAACTAAATCAGCATAAATTCAAGTTCTCCAAAAAGAATCAGACAAGAGGACCAGATTCAACTTCGTTATCAAAGAATCTCCAATGATCGTATTTACTTATAGCATATAATGTAGTGGTCTAGGTTGAATACCCAAGTGATAAGCAAAATATTACGAATCAAATCGTAGATTGGACCCATGGTCGAACAAATATTTGCATTCTTTCATAAACATGCATAATACCTTTGACCACTAATTCAGAAGTTTCAGAATCATATTCAGTGATAGCATACACTCTTACATGGGCTGATGATTTAGGAGGCAGTGACTCTTTCTTCTTGTTCAAAGGGCAAACTTTTATTTTATGATCCAACTTTCTACAAGCAAAATAGACTCCAATCACCCGAAAACACAAACTTGTTTCATAATTTAACTTGTAATTCACACATGATTAAGTCTTTGGTGGTGACTTTCCTTTTCAAATCCAAATGTCTTGACCCTCTTGTCATTACTTTCTGATTCATTTCCAATCATATTCTTATTGGTAAACTTGTCCTTATCATTCTTGTCACTGATCTCCAAAAATTCTTTTCATTGTTGCCATTAATAATCAGCCTCTACTTCCAATATAAGGTGGCAAAAGAAATCTTTTGATCATCAAAATAATTTTGTACATCAAATATCTTCTCTGTTTGCATCATTCATTTTTCTACCACCAATGAAATTAGGTCCACCATGCTTCCGCTGCGCCACTCTGATTCAATAACCCCGATTACCCCTTTCATCCCACTTAATTAATCAAAATCAGATGAAGTAGGAGGACTAAATGTCATCGTCATCCTAGATTTCTAAAATACATCAAAGAAAATTTCCACCAATCACTATAGTTTCATTAGACCTCAATATATTTTGCACGTCAACATATCAAATATTTCAGTAATCCTCAAACAATGCTCTGATACCACCACTGTCACGCCCCTCAAAATATCCATGATTTTTAAAATTTTCGTCACAGGCCAATCCAGGATCCAAACTAACGTTTGAGGACACTGAAAACATTCTATTCATATTCACATCCATAAAACCTGTGTAGTTTATAATCATATATCACATCACTCGATAATTCACATTTATGGCAACCCAAGCCAACTTGACAAACATGAACAACATTTATAAATCCACAAGCTAAATAAATTATACAATCAGAACTCCAACTATTCACCACAAGTTCATATCACCATAAATTAGACTTAACATTCTGAAATTCCAAATAAGAGAGATCTCCTAACACTTTGACACAGTATATCCATTTCGGTTCATCGACAACATTTCATTACATACAAGACATACTTATACAACAATATCGTAATAACCAACCAGACTTGCCCATTATTCTGAATAGCTATCCACTGCCTCAGCCCAAATCAAACATCTCGAAGAGTGACAAGCTGACCTGAAAGATTTATTTAACAACGGAATGAGCCAAAAACGGCTCAGCAAGTGACAAAGCATATTCAGAACAAAAGGAACGGTTTCAAACGAGTAAGGTATCATAATGCAAGGCAGAATACAAGAATTCTCAAGGATACCATCTCAATAGATACCAAATCATACGTATCATGTCATTCAAAAACATATTTGATCCATAACGAATGGGGCATAGAGTAATTGGAACATATCAATGGCAGATAGGACATTTCAGAACATATCAGTTCATAGCAAATGGAGCACAGAGTAATTGGAGCATATCAATGGTATATGAAATGTTCCGGAGCATATCAACGGCATATGGAACATTTCGAAGCATATCATCAGTGAATGAAGCATTTCAGAGCATATCGAAAACAAATATCGTACAGAAGCTCAAACGTCGTCTTTGACGTTGCAAACATATCAATCTTATCCAAAGCATGTACAGAAACACATAACCAAAGCTCTGGATATCATATCAAACATACAGAAGGTGTAGTGGGATCTCAGTCAGAATGTGATTCATCCATTTCTGAATGACCACCTGACAAAAGTCTCCCACGTTTGGGAGCTCCATCCACCCACGTCTAGGTGAAGTCAAAGGGGGCCGGCAGAGCATCGCAGGCTCTAAGCAATATCCCACATAGCGGGACCCCACATAGCGGGCAAATAAGCGCATACCAGAATATCCCACATAGCGGGCAAATCAGCGCATACCCTTTACCATTTCTGGCAAAGGTCCAGACAATCCCACACACCAGAGTACAAGAAGGCAGTTTCAACAAATTGCAGCATATAACGGAAGCACACGCGGAACAACCAAACGTACATGTGCCTTTTCAAAAACAATGTGATGCAAGGAACAAATCTCTCACAAAATATTCATTTTAGGGAAAGAATTGAAAGCAAGAGTGTACAGGGATTCCAAGCAATCAAAACCAGCTCAATTCCAATAAGAAGGTTAGGCGAATTCAAGTATCCAAAGGAAATGAAACTAGAATAGGCACACATCGAAAGCAAATGCGGAACAATGGAATATACATGTGCCTATATGGGTCGATACGATATAGCATAAACGTTCCACAATGGTTTTCAAGAATGCAATAATTTTAAGGACAAGAGTATACAAGAACTCAAAGCAGTAATATAAAGCTCAATTGAATAAGAAGGCTAAAGGATATCAATTTCCAAAGGAATGAAACCAGAATATGAGAAATCGACCAAAGCTCGATTTCTGGCAGAATACAGAAGGCACATTGAACAAATGATTCAAACTATCAATCGTGCTCCAATTTACTCAGAAATAATCATTGGATAATACTTTCAGATAAGACAGGCTTCATATGAATTGAACTGTCCAACAGAGAGAGTTACAAATAATTTGGTAAGCAAGTGTCGTAGAACAAAATCTCTGTTGGCAGAATTCATAATGTCAGATTCAACAGATAACTGGGCAGGTGTTTGGATTCCAAATCTTTCAATCCATATATCAAAGAAAGGTCTACGAGTCTAGTTTCCAATGAAATCAGTTTTGAACAAATCAGAGTTTCCAACAAAGACTTATAGGCAGCTCGGTATCAAAAGGTCAGAATCTCAAAAGTTGCACAGATTCGAATCGTTACGTTTAAACAGGAGATATAACAAATGCAAGGCTAGAACAATTCAAAGTTCCTCATATTCAAAGCAAATGTAGAGATAAAAATGGCAGTGAGGAAGATCAGGATACTTGCAATAAGACATATCAGAGCAATTATAGGAAAAACGATCAGGGAACTTGCAATAAGGCATATCAGAGCAATTATAGGAGAAACGAACAGGGAACTTGCAATATAAAGGATTGAAACAAGCGGGAAACTTGCCTTTCAATGATTTCGATCCGAAGATCCAAAGAAGGTGCCAGCCCAAATCCTTCTACTTTTTCTCCGTGTCCTTTCTCTGTTTCGTTTTGTGCTCCCGTTTTCTTCCTTTCTTCGTAACTACATCACGTGTCGAACATCGAGGCACAGTCACCTGCTCTCTCTTACTCTCATTCCTTCTTTTTTTTTTTTCCAAACGCAGCTGCCACAGCCGCCGCCGTTGCCGCTGCTACAATCGCAGCCCCTTCCACCGCACTACCTTCCTTCCTCCCTTCTCTCACAGACATAACTGCTGCATACGCAGTCGCTGCCGCTGCGGCCGCAATCCCGTCCGCAGCCCCTTTTTTTCCCCCCTTTCCTTTCCTTTCTTTCCCGGCTGCAACTGCCGCAGTCGCAGTCGCAGCCATGGCCGCAGCCACCACAACCGCAGCCTCTTCTTCCTCTGCTACTCTATTTCCTCTCCTACTTCTCTTCCAACTGCAGCTGCCACTGCCGCAGCTGCCACCCCTTCTCCTCTTCCTCTCTTCTTCCTCTCCTTCCCTTTCTCTTCTTCTTCCTTTCCTTCTCTTCTTTCCCAGCCACAGTTGCAGCTGCCATCACCGCAGCCGCAGCCCCTTCTCCTCTTCCTCTCTTCTTCCTCTCCTTCCCTTTCTCTTCTTCTTCCTTTCCTTTTTCTCTTTCCCTGCCACAGCTGCAGCTGCCATCGCCGCAGCCGCAGCCCCTTCTCCTCTTCCTCTCTTCTTCCTCTCCTTCCCTTTCTCTCTTCTTCCTTTCCTTTTTCTCTTCCTCTTTCCCTGCCATAGCTGCAGCTGCCACAACCGCAGCCGCAGCTACTTCTTTCCCTTCTCCTCTTCCTTCTCCTTCCTTTCTTCTTCTTCTCTCCCCGCTGCAACTGCTGCAGTCGCGGCCGCAGCCACGGCCGCAACCTCTCCCTCCTCCCCTGCTCATCTTCCTCTTCTTCTTCTCTTCCAGCTGCAGCTGCCATCGCCGCAGCTGCAGCCCCTTCTTCCCCGGCGTCACACACACCCTCTCCTCTGTTTCCTCTGCAGGAAACAGAGGTATCACACCTCTTTCTCTTCCTCTTCTTCTTCTTCTCCTCTTCCCCTCTTCCCTTTTCCTCCCCAAGGCCACACATCTCCTCGCTGTAGCCTTGCCGCAGCTATCTTCTTCTTCTTCTTCTTCTTCTTCTTCTTCTTCTTCTTCCCTTTTCATCCTCAACGCCCCACACATCCTCTCCTCTGTTTCCACCTGCGGGAAACAGAGGTGCTGCAGCCCTGGCTGCTGCAGCTGCCTCTCGCTCCTCTCCCTCTTCCCTCTCTTTTCCCTCTTCTTCTCCTCTTCCCTTTTCCTCCCCAACCCCACACACCTCCTCGCTGCAGCCTTGCCGCAGCTATCCTCTTCTCTTCTTCTTCTTCTTCTTCTTCTCTTCTCCCTCTTCTTCCTCTCTTCTTCTCCCCACGCCCCACAGCTTCTCGCTACAGCCCTCGCTGCAGCCACCTCCTCTTCTTCTTCTTCTCCTTCTTCTTCTTCTCTACTCCCTCTTCTTCCTCCTCTCTTCTTTTCCCTCTTCTTCTTCTTCTTCTTCTTCTTCTCTTCTCCCTCTTCTTCCTCTCTTCTTCTACCACTCTCCTTCTTCTCCTCACGCCCCACCGCTCTCTCTGTTTCTGGAAGAAACAGAGTGCGTGGGAGGCGGTGGGATAATACCGAATTTTCGGTTTTCCCTTTTTTTTTCTTTTTTTTGCAACTTAGCAGTTTAGTCCTTGTAATTTCTATATTTACATATAGGTCCTCCAATTTACATATAAATCTTTATTAATAATGTTTAAAAGCGAGGGATATTATAGCTTGGGGTCAGTTCTACCACCGGGCCTACGTACCTTTTTATAGGGCAGAGGTTGTGGGTGGTGGCACCGCTAGCTTTGTGGTGCTACCTCCTGCCTCCCGAGACAAGTGGCAGTGCTATCACCAGCTGGGCGGTGCCACCGCCTACAGGCAGTGAGCACTGCTCACATTGGTGTGTGGTGCTATCATAGGTGATTCCAATTTTGCAAGATTTTTATTGTTGTGAAGCACACAAACTTATTTACTTCATCATATAAAATTTGTACGCAAGCTTCGTAACAAATTCATGAATTCATAACAAACTCATATGAAAAAATGCATATGACTCAATACACATACTATAAGATCATGATTCAAGTGAGTGATCAAGAAATCCGAAGACAAAAATTTAACAAATTCATGATCTTGTTAGATATAATTCGATTTGAAAAAAAATTTTGAGAGGGAATGTATCCTAGAAATTTAGAACTCTAGAAGAAGTTAGAAAGGGAACTTGTGCATAAGAATTTTCAGGTTTGAGAGATTAAGATCAAGTGTTTATCACATAAGATTTCAAATAATTATTGCATCATAATATTATAAGTATCATTTTGCAACTAATAGTTTTAATTCTTATGACCCCCTTTTTATTATTTTGGCTAGAGAGGTGTATTGGTTATTTTGGATCTCTTGGTCTTGAGCATCCACTATCAATGTCCCTCTCTTGCTTCTAGCTTGTGATGGTAAATATTTTTACAAAAAATAATGATTTTTAGGTACCCTTTTGACCTTGGGTGCCTAAAAAATGGATCGGCTTAACTTATCATTTTGTATGAAATTATTTATGGTTCATTTAGGAACCCAAATCAATTTGTGTGGGCTATACTTCTTAAATGGACAATGATAAGCTACATGTCCAAGTTTGTAACAAAAGTTGCATTTGTTTTGGGGTGAAATATGCAAAATAGGGCCTTTAACAAAGGTGGTTGGATTTTAGTGAGAGCTACTCATAAATCCGATTCCACTTCTTTTATGAACATGACTCTTATTGGCAAGGATCATGTTCAAGGACTTGTTACGAGCCTCAAATTTTTCTAAGGTTTCTTTGAGTAGCAAGTTTTCCTTTCTAAGTGTTTTTACTTCATGGCATTTCATACATGGAGCTAAACTATAATTATGCTCAACTTTTAATCTATTGTAATCACTAACAAGAGAATCATGCTTCTTTTTTAATAATTTATATTTTTTTACTAATTGATTTGCATTCATCAAATAAATCATGAAAAGCATTTAATAGTTCATCAAATGACAAATTTGAATCAATTGAACTTGTTACCTCATCTTCAATGGCCATTAGTGCATAGTGAGCAACTTGCTCGGTGTTTGTTAGCTCCTCTTCTTCGGATTCACTTGAGTCATCCCATGTTGCTTTGAGAGCCTTCTTCTTTGGTGTCCTCTTCTTGGCATAGGGACATTCGCTCTTGTAGTGTCCCGACATCTTACATTCGTAGCATATTACATGATCTTTCTTGGGTTCAAATTTATTTTTAGTGTGATTTTTAAATTTATTCCTTATTATGAATTTTTTGAACTTTCTTGTTAAGAGTGCCAAATCATCATCAAAGTTCTCATCACTTGAGTTTTCTTTCAAGTGCTCTTCTTATGTTCTCAGGGCCATATCCTTCTTGTTCTCTGAAAGGGTATTCTTAAGCTCTTCATGAGCTTTACATTTATTTCATAGGTCATTAGTGGCCCAATTAGTTCTTCAAGAGGAAAGTTATTTTAATCTTTGGCCTCTTGAATGACCGTGACTTTAGGGTCCCAACTCTTTGGTAGAGATCTTAAAACTTTATTAATGAGTTCAAAATCCAAGAAACATTTACCAACTCCTTTTAGACCATTGACGACATTCATAAATTAGGTGTACATATCTCTAGTGGTCTCACTCGATTTCATTTGAAACAACTCATAAGAATGCACCAAAAGATTAATCTTTAACTCTTTCACTCTACTAGTGCCTTCATTAGTCACTTCAAGTGTGTGTCAAATGTCAAAAGTTGTTTCACAAATCGATACTCGATTAAACTGGTTTTTATCTAATGCATAAAACAAGGCATTCATAGCCTTTGCATTTAAAGTGAATGTCTTCTTCTCCAAATCATTCCAATCATTCATTGGAAGAGAAGACTTTTGAAAGCCATTTTCTACAATATTACATAATTCAAAATCCATTGAAATTAGGAAGATACTTATTATTGTCTTCCAATATATGTAATCTGTCCCATTGAACATGGGCGAATATGTAATTGAATGGCCCTCTATGTTGCCTACAAATGCTATCTCTTTTAGGTTTAAAACCAAATAAGAGTGAACCTTGCTATGATACCAATTGTTAGGATCAAGAGAGACACTAAGAAGTGGGGCAAATTAGTGCAGTGGAAAATTTTCGTGATTTCAAAAGTCTACGTTTCAATTAAAACTGACTTCAACAAAAATCGTTTCGTAAGAAGTTTAACTTGAAAGCGTACATGAGTGTAGAGAAGGCAATAAGAAGGTAATGTAGCTTGCAGTAATGAAACTTGCACAAATTGAAAAGTAAACTTGGATTTAGAGTGGTTCCGTCAACGTGACCTACATCCACTTTCGGATTCTTACTACGATGAGGTCTTCGGTGTCCACTAAAGGCCTTCCTTCAATAGGCGAAGACCAACCACCTCTTTTACAGCACTTTCTCCTTTTCACGGGTTTAGGAGAGAACCCTTACAAGTATCACTTCTCTCATGAATGATCTTAAAACTTAGAAAGGGAGGAGGAGAACTCTAGCACTTGTTTACAACACTTTTACACCCCAACATCTCAAGATTATCTCAATGTTTTTGTGCCCTTTCATATAGAAAAGGGTGGGGTTTTTATAGACCCCAATGGCTTCAAAATTAGAGCAAAAAAGTATCACATCCCTAGAATTTGACTGGTGGTAGTATCAAAATTGGAGCCAAAAAGTATCACATCCCAAAAAGTATTACATTACCAAAAAGTAATGATGGTAGTAACGCCGTTACTAGGCGGTACTACCACCATTAATTTGACTCTGGGTGGTACCACCGCCGAACAGGGGCGGCACCACCGCTAGCAGTACTGCTGCTAGCGGTACCACTACCCAGATATCCTGGGGCACTATCTTCTAGGCAGTGCCACCGTCGGCCAATAATTCATGGACTGAATTTGGTGCTCAATTCGGCCCAATTCAACCCTATTTAAGGGCCCAGTTGGCCCATAATTAAGTTAGTGAGATTACCTCCCAATCCTAACTTAATTTATGCTATAACTACGAAAATGAAGATAATTTATAGCGCATCTTATTTTGGTGCATCAATTGCTCTTCCGGCATACTTCCGGTTAACATCCGACGAACTCTCGGCAATGTTCTAGTGGACTCCCAGCAAGCTCCTGGACTTTACGACGATCTTCTTGGTGAGTTCTGATGAGCTTCTATGGCAAGCTCCTAGACTTCTCGGTTGGTTCCTGCAGAACTTTCGACGAACATTCGGACTTCCGTCGAACTCTCGAACTCCCAATGAGATCTCGATCTTGACTCTGGCACAACACCTACTTTATGTCTTACTGCCATCATAGTTAATCCTGTACACTTTTATCAACATATAGATTAGATCAAACAACTTACAATTGACTTCATCATCAAAATCCGAGATTCAATAGGAGGTAATACCAGTTACTTAATTATGGGTCAACTAGGCCCTTAACAGGGTTGAATTGGGCTAAATTGAGCACCCAATTCAGCCCCTGAAAATAGGGCTGACGGTGGCACCGCTTGGAAGGCAGTGCCCCTGGTTTTCTGGGCGGTGGTACCGCCGGTAGCGACGCTGCCAACGGTGGTATCACCCTTGTTCAGCGGTAGTATCACCCAAAGTCAAATCAACGGTGGTGGTACCGCCCAGTAACGGCGGTGGTACCGCTAGTACCCCGGATTCCAAGGATATGACATTTTTTGGATCTAATTTTGAAGTCATTGGTGCCTATAAAAACCTCACCCTTTTCTGCATAAAAGGGCATGAAAGTATTGGCTTACTTTTGAATTCTTGAGTCAAAAAATTGTTATAAAAGTTAGAGTTCTCCTCCTTCATCTCTTAGCCTTGTAATCATCCAAGAAAGAGGAGTGAGACTTGTAAGGGTTCATCTCCTAAACTTGGGTAAAGGAGAAAGTGCTGTAAAGAGGTGTTCGGTCTTTACCTATTGAAGGAATGCCTTTAGTGGATGCCGGTGACGTCGTCGTAGGAAGAATCCAAAAGTGGATGTAGGTCACATTGATCGAACCACTCTAAAACTCAGTTTGCATTTACTTTGAGCAATTTACTTTTATAGCAAACTACATCTCCTACTTACTATGCTTTTACTATGCCTACATAAGCTTTCAAGTAAACACCTTTCAAGATCGGCTTTAATTTTACGAAAGCTTTCAAGTTTAAATTCTCTCCGAAACGGATTGAATCAAAACCATTTTCATCGGAATCAGTTTTAATCGATACAAGTCTTTTGAATTCTTAAAAGTTTTCCGCTGCACTAATTCACCCCCTCTCTTAGTGCCGCTCTTGATCCTAACAATTGGTATCAGAGCAAGGTTCACTCTCATTTGATTTTAAACCCAATAGAGATGGCATTTGCTGGCATCCTAGTGGGCCATTCAATTACACGTCCGCCCATTTGCAATGGGACGGATTACATATATTGGAAGACTAGAATGAGGATCTTCCTAATTTCAATGGACTTTGAATTAGAAATATTATAGAAAATGGTTTACAAAAGTCTTCTATTCCAATGAATGATTGCAATGATTTAGAGAAGAAGACTTTCGCTTTAAATGCAAAGGCTATGAATGCCTTGTTTTATGCATTAGATAAAAACAAGTTTAATCATGTATCTAAAAGGACTTTTGACATTTGGCACACACTCGAAGTGACTCATGAAGGCACTAGTAGAGTGAAGGAGTCAAAAATTAATCTTTTAGTGTATTTTTATGAGTTATTTCGAATGAAACCGAGTGAGACCATTGGACATATGTACACCCGATTTACGGATGTTGTCAATGGTCTAAAAGGACTTGGTAAAAGTTTCTTGGGTTTTGAGCTTGCTAATAAAATTTTAAGATCCATTCCAAAGAGTTGTGACCCTAAAGTCATGGTCATTCAAGAGGCCAAAGATCTAAATAATTTTCCCCTTGAGGAACTAATTGGGACACTAATGATCTATAAAATGACATGTAAAGCTTATGAAGAGCTTGAGGACATCCTTCCAAAGAATAAAAAGGATATGGCACTAAGAACACAAGAAGACCACTTGAAAGAAAACTCAAGTGATGCGAACTTTGATGATGATTTGGCACTCTTAACAAGAAAGTTCAAAGATTCATAAAAAAAAAAAATTTAAAATTGATACTAAAAATAAATTTGAACCTAAAAAAGAACAATTGACATGTTATGAATGTAAGAAGCCAGGACACTTCAAGAGTGAATATCCCCAAGCAAAGAGGAGGTATCCAAAGAAGAATGCTCTCAAAGCTATATGGGATAACTCAAGTGCTTCTGAAGAAGAGGAGCCTACCATCATCGAGCAAGTTGCTCACTATGCGCTAATGGCTATTGGAGATGAGGTAAGAAGTTCATTAGATATAAATTTAACTTTCGATGAGCTTTCAAGTGCTTCATGAATTGTTTGATGAATGTAGAATCTTAAGTAAAAAGTATAACTCTTTGAAAAAGGAACATGCTTCTCTTATTAGTAACTTTGATAGAGTAAAGATTGAGCATGAAAATAGCTTAGCATCCTATACAAAATGTGATGAACTAGAATTGATGGGGATATAAATAGGAATAACCTTTGTATATGAACAAATACTAGAAGACCATAATACACAATGGAATTAAATGGAACCACAATCAAATAGAACACCAAGATATACGTGGAAAACCCCTTCAATGTGAAGGGTAAAAACCACGGGGCAAACTATAGATAATCCACTATAAGAATAATGAATATACAAATCTCAATCTCTTGCCCTAAACCCTAGCAACAATCACAAGAGAATAACTGGGATACAAGGATCACGTCACTGCCTACAATATCTAAAACTTCCCCAAGTAATCACAGTAAGAGTCTACTATAGATTTGATCTAACATGAGATGAGAACACTGCTAGATGATTGAGAACAGCCTCTCTGCGTTGTCCTTGTCTTCTTCCCTTTCTTTCTCTTCCTTTTCTGCCTTATTTTCCTCATTTTCTTTGGAATCCCATGGTTGTTTACTTCTCCCACGTTGCTGCACTATTTATATCTTTTTTTGCCTCCAAAACGCAGCCACCACACACCCCCTAATGTTAATTCGGATTAGGTTAAGAGGGGGTGAGCTGTGGGCTGCCCAAGCCCACTATGGGCTGAATCTGTGGGCTGCCAGCCCAACAACCTCCCCTTTCAGCCCATAAGGGAGGCTATCCCATGACTCCTCAATGTGAAGCCATGCCGACCAGCTATCGGCATATCTCTTGTCTTTCTTTTGGTAAAGTTTTTGTCAACATGTCTGCTCCGTTATCATTTGTGTGAATTTTTTGAAGCTGCAACTGCTTCTCTTCAAATACATTTCGAATCCAGTGGTATCTGACATCTATATGCTTTGACTTGGAATGAAACATTGGGTTCTTACACAAATGGATGGCACTTTGGCTGTCACAATGTAGTACATAATTTTCCTATTTCAGCCCAAATTCTTATAAGAATTCTTTCATCCATAACATTTCTTTGCATATCTCTGTAGCAGCAATATATTCTGCTTCTGTGGTGGAGAGAGCAATACACCTTTGCAACCTGGATTGTCATGCCACAGCTCCCCCTGCAAAAGTAAGTACATAACCTGAAGTAGACTTTCTCGTATCTATATCTCTTGCCATATCTGTATCTGTGTAACCTGTCAACACATGTGGTCCACCTACAAAGCTTAAACAAACCTTAGAGCTCCCTTTGAGTTTTCTAAAATCCACTTCACTACTGCCCAGTGCTCTTTGCCAGGATTTGCAAGAAATCTGCTAGTAACACCAACTGTATATGCGATGTCTAGCCTCGTACATACCATTGCATACATTAAACTTCCAACTGCTGAAGCATAAGGAACCTTTTGCATTTTCTCCTTCTCCTCATCACTTGACGGACTCTGTTCTGAGCACAACTTGAAGTGACCTGCAAGAGGAGAACCAACTGGTTTTGCATTGCTCATACTGAATCTTTTCAATATATTCTCGATGTATTTCTCCTGTGACAACCAAATCTTCTTATTTTTCTTGTCACAGGAAATCTGCATACATAGTATTTGCTTTGCTGGCCCTATGTCCTTCATTGCAAATGGCTCACTTAGCTCCTTCAATCTGTTAATTTTAGACATATCTTTCCCAAGAATAAACATGTCATCAATATAAAGTAAGAGAATAATAAAATCCTCACCAAAACATTTGATGTACACACAATGATCTAAAGTTGTTCTTTTGTATCCATTTTCTATCATAAATGAATCAAACTTTCTGTTCTACTGTCTTGGAGCTTGCTTTAGCCCATATAAGCTCTTCTTCAATTTGCAGACAAAGTTCTCTTTACCTTTAACTTTAAAGCCTTCTGGTTGCTTCATATAAATTTCCTCCTCCAAATCCCAATGAAGGAAAGCTGTCTTCACATATAACTACTCAACCTCCAAGTCTTGGCTAGCAGCAATACCAAGAGCAACACGAATAGAAGACATTTTAACAACAGGAGAAAAAATCTATTCAAAGTTAAAACCTTTCTTTTGACCAAAGCCTTTTACAACCAATCTAGCTTTGTACTTTGGTTGAAAACAATATTCTAGAGTCTTCAACCTAAAAACTCACTTGTTCTTCAAAGCCTTCATTCCATTTGGTAGTAGCACCAAATCATAAGTGTGGTTCTTCTAAAGAGCATCCATCTCTTCCTGCATAGCAACTAACCACTTCTCTTTCTGCTCACTTTCAACTACTTCCTGGTAACTCTCTGGTTCACCTGCATTACTGAGCATCACATACTCATATGTAGAGTATCTTCTGGAAGGTTGACGTTGTCTAGAAGATCTTCTCAAGTGAGGTTCTGTTGGAACTTGCTCTCATACTTCTTCTCGCTCAACATGTCCTGTAGGTAGATCAACGTCAGGCTCTACACCATCTTCCTGCACATCTACCCCATCACCCTGATATACTGGAGAAATAACTGGGTCACAATCTGCTAATCTTTCTGCAGAAGTATTGGCTGGTGCCTTCTTCTTCAAATCTTCAAAAGTTTGATCCTCAAATAAGACTACATCTCTGCTTCTAAACACCTTCTACTTTTCTAGATCCCAAAGCCTGTAACCAAAATGATCATGTGAGTAACCAAGAAAAATATATTCTTTAGTCTTACCATCCAGCTTGGACCTCTCATTATCTGGAACATGTGCAAATGCACGCTAACCAAACACTCTCAAATGCTTGTAGGAAACATCTTTCCCTGACCATACATGCTCTGCAACATCACCATATAGGGTTGTACATGGTGATAAGTTGATGACATCAACTGCAGTCCTCAAAGCCTCATCCCAAAAACTTTTGGGTAGCTTAGCCTGTGAAAGCATACATCTGATCTTTTCCATGATGGTGCGGTTCATCCTCTTTGCAATTGCAATATGTTGAGGTGTACCAAGAACTTTCATCTCATGTTGGATCCCATGTGACCTGCAATAGTCATTAAACAATCCTGTATACTCACTACCATTATCTGATCTTATGCATTTCAATTTCCTTTTTGTCTCCCTTTCAACCCTAGTATGAAACTCTTTGAAGACATTAATCACCTGATCTTTAGTCTTCAAAGCATAGGCCCAAACTTTCCTAGAAAAATCATCTATAAAAGTGACAAAATAAAGTGCACCACTTATACCAAGAACATCAATAGATCCACCATGAGTTTTTGTCCTCAAAGGACTACATACATCTGTATAAACATGATCTAAGGCATGCATTTTTCTAGACAAAGCAGGACTAGCAAATGAAACTCTATGTTGTTTACCTGCCAAACAATCAATCCAAGAGTTCAGATGTATATCTCTGAGGTCTGGTAATACCTCTCTCTTGGAAAGAGCTTGCAGCCCCTTCTCGCTCATGTGTCCCAGTCGCCTATGCCACAACTCCATGCTGAAGTCTTTTTTTGTAGCATTTAACTGCTTACCATAAGCTTTAGCTTGCAACCTGTACAAAGTATGATATTTTTTTTCATTAGCTATAACAAGAGAACCTTTACTAAGCTTCCATTGCCTTTGTGAAATCTCCTATCATAGTCTTCATCATCTAGCCTTCCAACTGAAATTAAATTCAGCCTTAAGTCAACCACATGCCTCACATCCTTAAGCACCAACTTACAGCCTAGGTTGATCTTTAAATGGATATCACCCATGCCTATGATGTCTATTGTGCCATAGTTATCCATCTTGACAACACCAAAATTTCCAGACCTGTATGTAGTAAAAAACTCTCTCCGTGGTGTAGCATGATAAGAAGCACCTATGTCAATCACCCACTCAAGTTCCTGACACACACAAGAAAAAATATCATCAGAAGGAGATAAAATCAAATAATCACCACCCTACATTGTAGCTGTAGTATTATCCTTTGACTCTGTAGATTCCACTTCTTTTCCCTTTTTCTTGTTCTTCTTTGGTTGCTTACATTGATTCTTGTAATGTCCTTTCTCACCACAATTATAGCAAATAATATCTTTTCTTGATCTTGACTTGCTTCTACCCATGCGTGAACTGCTTGAATCATTCTGAGATGTTGCCGAACTCTTTTTTCTTAACTCCTCATTCAATAAACTACTTGTTACTTGACTCATAGTGATAACACCATCTGACACAGAATTACTGAGGGAAACCACCAGTGTCTCCCAACTTTCTGGTAATGAACTGAGAAGTAACAATGCCTGCAACTCATCATCAAGAGACATTTCATAGAGGATAACTGGTTAGTAATACTTTGCATTTCATTCAAACGTTCAGCAATAGAAGCACCCTCTCTATATTTTAGGTTCACAAGTTTTCTAATCAAAAAAGCTTTGTTACCAGCTGTTTTTCTTTCATAGAGACTTTCCAACTTTTTCCAAAGAGAATATGCAGAAATTTCAATAGAAACATGGTGAAAGACACTATCATCAAGCCACTGTCAAATAAATCTAATTGTTTTTTTATCTAACCTCTTCCACTCATAATCTGTCATAGTTGTGGGTTTTGCACTATCCCCCTGCAAAGGTCCATACAAATCATTGCAATATAAGAGATCTTCCATTCTTGGTTTCCATATCATCCAATTGTTTCCGTTTAAACTAATCATACGAGAAACATTATTGGCCTCCGTGTTCAAATACAAAATTTAAATTACCAAAACCCTTTGCTCTGATACTAGTTGATGGGGATATAAATAGGAATAACCTTTGTATATGAATAAATACTAGAAGACCATAATACACAGCGGAATTAAATGAAACCACAATCAAATAGAACACCAAGATATACTTGGAAAACCCCTTCAATGTGAAGGGTAAAACCACGGGGCAAACTAGAGATAATCCACTATGAGAATAATGAATATACAAATCTCAATCTCTTGCCCTAAACCCTAGCAACAATCACAAGAGAATAACTGGGAAACAAGGATCACGTCACTGCCTACAATATCTAAAACTTCCCCAAGTAATCACAGCAATAGTCTACTGTAGATTTGATCTAACCTGAGATGAGAACACTGCTAGATGATTGAGAACAGCCTCTCTGCATTGTCCTTGTCTTATTCACTTTCTTTCTCTTCCTTTTCTGCCTTGTTTTCCTCCTTTTCTTTGTAATCTCGTGGCTGTTTACTTCTCCCACGTTGCTACCCTATTTATATCTTTTTTTGCCTCCAAAACGCAGTCATCACACACCCCCTAATGTTAATTAGGGTTAGGTTAAGATGAGGTGAGCTGTGGGCTGCCCAAGCCCACTATGGGCTGAATCTATGGGCTGCCAGCCCAACAAGAATTACTTTAAAAAGAATACTTGTTACCTAAGAAAACCTTAGAAAAGTTTGAGGTTGGTAGCAAATTCTTGAACATGATCCTTGCCAACAAAGGTCACGTTCATAGAAAAGGCGGAATCGGATTTGTGAGTAGCTCTCACCATAATCCAATGACCTTTGTTGAAGGCCCTACTTTGTATATTTCACCCCAAAAGAAATGTAACTTTTGTTGTAAATTTGGGCATTTAGCTTATCATTGTACATTTAAGAAATGTAGTCCACATAAATTGATTTGGGTTCATAAAAGAATCTCAAATGGCTCAATGCAACATAATAAGCAATATAGATTGATTTTTGAAGCACCCAAGGTCAAATGGGTACCTAAAAATCATCCTTTTTTTATAGAAACATTTACCATCATAAGCTAGAGCAAGAGATGATGCTTTGATTTTGGAAGCTCAAGGATTATGACCAAAGATCCAAAAAAACCCATTAAGCTCTCTTAACCAAAATAATAAAAAGGGGATCATAAGAATTAAAACTATTAGTTACAAAATGATACTTATAAGATCATGATGCAATAATTATTTAAAATCTTGTGTGATAAGAACTTGATCTTGATCTCTCAAACTTGAAAATTCCTATGCATAAGTTCCCTTTCTAACTTCTTCCAGAGTTCTAAATTTCTAGGATACATTCCCTCCCAAAAATTTTTTTTGGATCGAATTATATCTAACAAGATCATGAATTTGTTAAATTTTTGTCTTCGGACTTTCTTGATCATTCACCTGAATCATGATATTATATTGTGCGCATTTGAGCCATATGCATTTTTCCATACGAGTTTTTACGATGTTTATGTCTAAATGATGAATCATGAATGTAGAGTCTTCAATATGAATTTTCTTTTCTTATGAAGTGAATTTTACATGATAAGGTTGTGTGGTTCATAACAATAAAAATCTTTTATGATAAGGTTGTGGTTACATGCAAGCAGTGCTAACTGCATGATAAGGTTGATGTTATCCCCTTTCCCCCACACAACTATGTGATCAATGCTCACTGCTTGTAAGCGGTGGCATGTTAGGACTTTAGCTAGGAGAGTCCTAATTGAGAGGGACATTTATGTAAAACCTACCTAAGCCGACCTTTATTAAAGAGGTGAAGAGGCCGGCTAGGGTTAGGAGGTTGTTTCTTAGAGAAGAATTAGGAGTTGTAAAGGAATAGGAGTCTTGAGTAGAAGTCCTATTATGAGTTGGTTAGAAGTAGAAGTCTTGAGTAGGAGTCCTATTAGGAGTTAGGGTTTAGAAACCCTATAAATAGTCTTGTATTCCTCCTCTTTTGATAAGCAATAGATGAATCTTTTCTGCATCCTTTGAGCAGCAACTTGGAGGGAGGAACCCCGATAGAGTTCCAAGGAGGCCGATCCCCTAAAGAGATCAACCCAAAGTTTAGAATCTGCAAGGGTTCTAACACTTGGTATCAAAGTAGTGTTCTTGGCGTCTCGCTGCCCTTCCATAGCCATCCATCAACCCTCCACAATCGCCCAAAGCAATTCCAACAATTGCTTAAGAGATCGTTGCCAAATTCCGCCGTCATCTCCATCACCATGGATCATCATTCGATCTCCCCGTGAATTGCAACAGGTTATGGTTTTCTACCTTACTGCTACTGCAATTTAGTTATCCTTATTTGAAAATCTCAAAAAAATTATTCCTATATTGCTGCATAAACTTTTCGTCATAAAGTTTTCATCTCTACGATGAAAGATACATTGCAGAATTCCAACCGTATAGCACCGTCTGTTTGATCTTGCTACTGTATTTTTTCTATCCAAATCTCTAAGAAATTTTCCTAACATCTTTGAAATTTCCTAACAGTAGATTTTCTTTGGTTTTGTCAAAAAATTCTCAATATAAACTATTGATATTTTACGTCTAATCTGCTATACTTGAAAATCTGCATTGTAAAATTTCAATCGCATAGTACTGTTTGTTTGATCTTGATACTATGTTGTTTCTATCCAAATCTTTTCAAAATTTTTATGATAGCTTTGACACTTCCTAACAGTAGAATTCCCTTTAGTTTCATCAAAAAATTCTCAATATAAACCACTGATCTTGTACGTCCAATCTGCTATACTTAAAAATCTGTGCTGCAAAAAATTTTAGCCGCATATTGTTGCCTTAACCCATCTATTTGCAATCTTTTTTGAATGAAATTTCTTATACACTTTATAGATAATCTTGGCTTCCATCTATGATTGATCTATCAAGAAATTCATCTCTAAAAATGATTTTGTGTTGCTACAAATTTTCATCGTAACCCGTTGAAATTTTTCGATGAGAATTCTGCAATCACAACTTGCACCAATTTTCTTGCTGTTATACTGCCGAAATTTTCTTGATTAAATTAGATATCCTTGCTGTCAAATAAACTGTGATTTTGTTATCAATTCCCTCCTCAATTCTCTCAAGTTTTTGGTGGAAATTACGTCGAGAAACCATTGTTTCTTCGACGACAATTGTACTCTTATAAGACAGCACATACTTGCTGCAACTTCCACTTATTTCTATCAAACCTTTGATACCATCTACTACAGATCCAAAACTTTCATTTACAGCCCTAAAACTCCACTAAACCACACCCTCAAACTGCACCCAAATTAGCCACAAAATAAGCCTAAACCGTAGCCTACATCCACCGATCTACCAACCCTTTCGACCATCACCTCTCTCAACAAATACATGCCTTTAACCCGATAACAAAAGAGAGATCTTAACAACACAGATTTGGCGGCATATACTATGGCATCTGAGGAGGTAATCAATGCTAAATTTGAAGCCTTCGAGCCACGAATGGAGGATAAGATTCGGATGCTCTTTACCGAACTCAGATTGGGCCGACCACTAAGCCCGAAGAAATCACATCAAGGAGAGAGCTTTGCCCAATCACACCCCAAAGATATGACTTCCAAGAGAGGGGAAGCTCTATAACCAACCCCAACTATCCATGCATGAGAGTGGATTTCCCTAGATGGGAAGAAGGAGACCCGATTGGTTGGATCTCGCGCGCGGAGCGATATTTTCGGTACCATAAAACCACGGATGCATCTATGGTGAAAATTGCAGCTATACATCTTGAAGGAGATGCTATACAATGGTTTGACTGGTTTGAACATACTTATGGAGTCCTTTCATGACGACAATTCAAAGGACTGCTGATCCGCTTCAAACCAACTGATTACGAGAATATTGATAGACAACTAGCAAAGATCCGACAAACCTCTACCATTCAGGAGTACCAAACCAGGTTTGAAAGGTTATCTAATCAAACTCATGATTGGTCGCAAAAACAACTATTGAGGACTTTCATTGAGGGCTTGAAGCCGGAGATCCGAAGAGAAGTTAAAGCGTGACAACCATAAACGCTTATGGCAACCATCTCTTTCGCACGACATCAAGAGGAGCAATTGAACCATGAAGCTCATAGGACTAGGGTCGCTCCTCAACTAGTAATATTGAAGCCCTCAGCCCCCCCTACTATCGACCAAGTCCCTACACTAAAGAGGTAAATAAGAGAAGAGGTTCGGGAGCGATATGCGAAGGGGTTATGTTGGCATTGTGACGAGCCGTGGAGCCGTGAGCATCACTGTAGTAAAGGGAGACTTCTTATGATTGAACCAATAGAAGAAGAGGTCATTGAATATCCAGAAGAGAGCCTTGAACATGAAGAAGAAGATGCAGAAGAAGATGCAGAAGAAGAGCCACAACCGACCGAAGTTACGGTACATACACTAGCCGGCTACTCAAATCCGCAAACGATGAAAGTTGGAGGCCTTCTCAAACAACAATCGATCACTGTTCTCATCGACACGGGCAGTACTAATAACTTTCTAAATAGTAAGGTTACTATCCAGATGGCCTTACCTATCGAGAATTAGAACAGGTTTGACGTTAAGGTTGCCGATGGATGGATTTTGAAGTATGATCGTAGGCGCCCGCAAGTGAAACTGTTGCTGATCATGAGGCCTTACTAAGAGATAATTGCATATTTCTTCCTTCTCCCTCTTGATGATCATGAGGCCATGCTCATAATTAAATGGTTGACAACATTATGTGATATTTCTTGGAATTTTATGCAACAAATTATGAAATTTTACAGTAAGGAGAAACAGGTGATACTGAACGGGAAACGTGGGGGCGACGTAACGACGATTTACACACAACAAATGGAGAAGGTTTTGCATTAAAAATGTAACAAATTTTTAGTACAACTTGAGCATCAAACTAAGGGAGAGCCAATAGAATTTGAAGATCCAAACCTACTTCCTTTGCTTGCTGAATTTTTAGATATATTTGACGAACCGTACAACCTACCTCTTACCCGTCGGCATGATCATTATATAACGATTCTTTTAGGAAAACCTCCAGAAAATACTCGGTCATATCAATATCTACATCTCTAGAAGGATGAAATAGAAAGGATTGTAAAAGAGATGCTCGAAACATGAGTTATTCGGCCAAGTTGCAACCTCTACTCTTCACCGGTGCTACTTGTATGCAAGAAGGACGGAACATGGCGAATATGCGTTGATTACCGAGCTCTCAATGGCATAACCATCAAGGACAAATACCTTATTATAATAGCAGATGAATTGCTAGATGAAAGGGAGCACAAATCAACATAAAGCTGGACCTTTGATCCGGGTATCATCAAATATGAGTGTGCGAAGAAGACATACCGAAAATCACCTTTTGAACACACAACAACCACTACGAATTTTTGCTTTCTTCAATAGAAGGTGGAATATCTTGGGAATATCATATCAGAGGATGGTGTGACAGTGGACCCCTTCAAAATTGAAGTAATGCAAAACTAGCCTACCCCGATGAACATAAAATTGCTACATGCCTTTCTGGGTTTAACAGGCTACTATCGTAAGTTCGTGAAAAACTATGGAAAGATCAATGCACCACTTACTTTCTTACTAGAAAAAGATGTCTTCCAATGGTTAGACAGAGCGTCCACTACCTTCGACAAACTTAAGGCAGCCATGACGACGACGCCGGTGCTAACACTACCAGATTTCAACCGACCCTTCATTATTAAAGCCGACGCATCTGGAGTCAGAATTGGAGTCATTCTCATGCAAGATGGTCGACCACTCGCATACACTAGTAAGGCATTATCTCCCTCCCATCAAAATAAGTCAACATATGATAAGGAGATGCTTGCCATTGTGCGCGCAGCAACAAGGTGGAGACCCTACTTGATTGGTCGACAATTTCAAATTAAAACTGACCATAAAAGCCTCAAGTACTTTTTGGAGCGAAAGATATCATCCCCTGAGCAGCAAAAATGGGTAACAAAACTTTTTGAATTTGATTATGAAATAACTTACAAAAAGGGGAAAGAGAATGTTCTTGCAAATATGCTTTCGTAGCTACCCGAGCAAGCTAAAGTTTTGGCCATTTCACTTCCGATCAGCGACTTCCTTGAGGTTATTAAGATGGAATGGTAGGAAAATTCAGAGACTAGTAAGATTATAAAAAAATTGGAGGAAGCACCAAGCTCCGTGGCTCATTACAATTGGGACTCAAAAGAATTACACTATAAGGGACGCATTGTGCTTATGATAAATTCTACTTGTATCTTCACGAGCAGATTTTGGACAAAGTTATTCCATATGTGTTGGGAAATCATGGGGGCAACATCACATGCGTAGTGGAAGAACAAGAAAACAAAATCTCCGATTCCCAAAAAGATGTTCGTCGTCGTGCGAAGATTGGTGCGCAAAATCCACGAATCTCAAAACTGTGTATAAAGTAGATTGTGTTACCTAGGGAGATCGTATATCCCTATTTCCTTGCAGATCCTTAGGAGAGGGTGAAGGAGGTCAAGCGTCCTCCTCTCTAGCGATGATCCACATAGTAGAGTTGCAACGACGCTTCTCAAAACTCCAGGCCTGCTCTGAGGTGGAGAGGGAGAGGAGAATAGGAAAGGCAAGCAAAGACTCTAGCCTATGAGGCTCTAAATCCCTCCTATTGATAGAGGTCCTCTGTCAAATCCTAATGGGTTCTCCCCTAGTGGGTATTGGATCTGCATCCAATAAGACAAGGGCTCCGTCGGATATCTCATATCTGAACCTCTACTCATCGCAATACCTACCATATGTGTATAACCCTCTAGGCCCAATATCGAGCTGGCCGTGAGTCATACCCGTCAGAACTCGTTGTAACTCAGTGAATTATTATCTCTGTAATAATTCACTTGACTCATCGACTACGGACATACTAGGCCACTACAGCGTAGTCCCCAGACGATATAGGGGAATCCAATCCATTGGACCTGTCTGTCCTCAGTTACCGTGTACCTATAGTCCCTCATCCATCTAATATCCCAGAGACCGTATATCGAGCATGGTGTTGTCAGACCCATACGGTTTCTACTCGAGTCACGCTCTAATCGGATTTTCCCGGAGAACTCTTTCTCTCTCAACCCGAATGACCCTGGCCAGGGATTTGTCTGAGCGAGAACACTTGGGATATTCCTCTCATGACGCCGAGAGTGGATGATCCTCTATCGACACTCAATAGCCCTCGTAAGGTCGACTACCACTCCCAATGACCAGCTGTACTAGATCTGGGATAGCCAAACCTATAAGTCTGGTATCAAAGAGTGGAGCACTCATACAGGACATCCTTGGTGTCTCAAGTCTAAGGACCAAATACACCACTAGGACTACGGAATCGCTGTCTGACAATTAGGCATCAACAACCATCCAGCATTCCGTAAGCAAATCAATCAGTGAACTCATTCTCCAATGAGCACATGTACTGTATCCCTAGTGTCCCTACACAAGCAGCTATGAGACCAGCTGCATCCATCATATGGACGGCTATATAGCACACCAGTCTGTCCCGTTATCACGATGTCCCTCTCGAGTAACCTATGACCGGGATTATTTAGGATATGTGTTTAAAGGTGAATCGATCTCATTATCGTGATCTCATCACGATCCGATTCCCATTGCACAAATCCATGGAAATCACAATATATATATATGCATTTATGCAATAGTTATAAAGTGATATACGCCAAAATATAATAAGCAAAAAGATTTTGTATCAAGTCACACGAGCCATCACTCACGTGATTGGCTTGCTGGGCACCTATGACTAGCAATCTCCCACTTGACCTAAAGCCAATCACCTATGTGTCTGATCCCCATCAGACCCCTGTGATGCTCAAAGACAATTTGAGACAACAGCTTTGCTAGTGGATCTGCAATGTTATCTTCAGATGGAACTCTTTCCACTGCTACATCTCCTCAGGTTACGATCTCTCTAATAAGTTGGAACCTCCTTAGAACACTTCTAATGAGACCCGGGTTCCCTTATTTGAGTAATCGCCCCATAATTGTCGCAATATAAGGAAGTCGGCTTCTCGCTATCAGGAATGACCCCCAAATCTATGATGAACATCTTCAACCAGACTCCCTCCTTTGCTGCATCCGATGCAGCAATGTACTCCACCTATTTGATCGAGTCAGCAGAAGTATCTTGCTTGGAACTCTTCCAGCACACTGCTCCTCCATTCAAGGTGTACACATACCCTGAATTTGACTTGCTATCATCGACATCAGACTGAAAACTTGAGTCAGTGTAGCCTTCGACCTTAAAGTTATTACCTCCGTATACTAGTAAAAGATCCTTAGACCTTAAAGCATGGATCCGCCTGATACCTGCTCGTGACACTCAGAGCATGCGCTATATCAGGCCTAGTACATAGCATGGCATACATGTAGACCCTATTGCTGAGGCATAAGGTATCATATCCATATTCGTCCTTTCATTTGGAGTCTTTTGGGGACATACTCGTAGAAAGCGATATCCCATGTCTCATCGGTATGAGACCTCTCTTGGAATTTTCCATGCCAAACTATTTGACAATAGTTTGTACTTGGACTGGGACAAGCCAAGCATCCTCTTGGATCTATCTCTATAGATTCTAATCCCCAAGATATAGGATGCTTCCCCTAAGTCCTTTATGGAGAAGTGTCTAGATAACCAAGTCTTTACTATGGATAGCATTCCTACGTCATTCCCAATGATGAGGATGTCATCCACATATAACACCAAAAAGGTGATAGCGCTCTCACTTACCTTCCTGTACACACAAGGCTCATCTTCGTTCTTAACGAAGTCATAAGATTTGATTGCCTCATCAAATCTTATGTTCCAACTTCGGGAAGCTTGCTTTAGTCCATAAATGGATCTAAGCAACCTACACACCTTATCTGGGCAGTTCTTGGACACGAATCCCTCAGGTTGTATCATATACACTTCCTCCTTAAGGTTCCCATTGAGGAATGCGGTTTTCACATCCATCTGCCAGATCTCATAATCATAGTGTGCTGCAATAGCCAATAGAATTCTGATGGATTTTAGCATTGCTACGGGTGAGAAGGTTTCGTCGTAGTCAACACCTTGCCTTTGACGATACCCCTTTGCCACTAGCCTTGCTTTATAGGTCTCTATCTTTCTATCTACTCCGATCTTTTTCTTAAAGATCCACTTGCAACCGATGGGTACAATACCTTCGGGTGCATCAACTAGGTTCCAAACCTTATTGGAGTACATAGAATCCATCTCAGAATTCATGGCTTCTTGCCACTTCCCGGAGTCTTTACTCATAATAGCCTCCTCGTAGGTCTGAGGATCAATATCCTCAACATCCTCTCCTCTAATATGTCCCACATATCTCTCAGGAGGATGGGATACTCTATCAGACCTGCGTAAAGTTGAAACTTGTGTATTAGGTACCTGAACAGACTCGGGCTGTAGAGTGGTGCTTGAGCTTGGTTCTCCAACCTCACTCAACTCTATCATGCTCCCACTATCTCTGCCAAGAATGTGTTCCTTCTCAAGGAACACTGCTCTCTTAGCTACAAAGACCTTTTGGTCCTCGAGATGATAGAAATAATACCCACAAGTTTCATTGGGGTATCCCACAAATTTGCATTGCTCTGTCCTTCATTCTAACTTATCGGGGTTGTGTCTTTTAACGTGGGCAAGGCAGCCCCAAATCTTAACAATCTTAAGATCAGGCTTCTTCCCTTTCCATATCTCATATGGTGTAGACACTACCGACTTAGTTGGAACTCTGTTCAGAAGGCAAGGCTCGCAAGTTGCATATGACATATAGTCGAATGGATCTAGATATCTATCATTTAGCAACTTTTGAATCATTCCCTCATGGATATGACCTAGCCTACAATGCCATAGGTATCCACTGTTCACCTCATCTCGTTTCCTCTTAGACACTTACATTCATGATATGTGGAGTAGTGTCTTGCATAAACAAACCTTTATGCAATATTCCTCTTGTCAATCTCCCCTCGGCTTTGCTAGAATTTATAATAAATTGTAGATGTGATAAGCAATACTGGTATCCAATACCAATGCACTATCACAAAAATCTGACAATTGGAGATTGATCATGAATGTACCTGAAGCTTCTCCAAGCTTCTATTTCGCCCTTTCTGCAAGGTACTCTTTGCAGTTTCTCTTCAAGTGCCCATCTTTGCCACAATGGAAGCATTGACCTTTGTCCTTTACTAGGTCTTTCTTAGCAACCTTTGCTTTACCTAGTCTGCCCTTACCCTTTCCCTTCTTAAGGGACTTTTCTACTTTCCTTTTCTTTCTGGTCTCACCAGTGTAGAGAATTGGCTTCTCTTTCTTAATAGTACTCTCTGCCTCCCTCAACATATTGAGAAGCTCTGGGAGAGTCACCTCAAGCTTGTTCATATTAAAATTCATTATAAACTGTGAAAAAGAATCTGGTAGGGACTAAAGCACAATGTCCACACACAAGTTATCCTCTAGGACCATTCCTAGACCTATGAGTTTCTCTATCCACTCAATCATCTTTAGGACATGGTTCTGAACCAGTGTCCCCTTAGTCATTCTAGCGCGGAAAAGGCTCTTGGATATCTCATATCGTTGAGTCCTTCCCTATTCCTCAAACAATTTGTGGACATGTAGGAGAATGGATCTGGCATCCATCTTTTCATGTTGTCTCTGTAACTCAGGAGTCATAGAGCCCAACATATAGCACTGAGCAAGAGTGGAGTCATCAATGTACTTCACGTAGTGAGCGATCTCATCCTCGTTTGCCCCTTCTTTGGGCGTAGGTATCACTATATCAATGACGTACACGATTTTCTCCACTGTGAGAACAATTCTCAAGTTATAGAGCCAATCCGTATAATTTGGACCAGTGAGGCGGTTGACATCAAGTATGCCACGTAAGGGATTTGAAAGCGACATTTTCTGAAAATAAAGATGCAGCAGAAATGAATAACATGCAGATTTTGCAAGAAATAAACTATCAAGATATGGACTTCTATCTTAATATGCTCCCACTATTTTACTAACGAGTCACGCGACACCCTCAGCACATGAAACAGAAGTCTCCGGCAGACTTCTAGTGGGGATCAGGATCCAATCAGCGTCTTAGTGTAACCTTGAGGGACTCGACCAATCACACTAAGCCTAAAAGGTAGGCAACTCTTGCCGATCACAACTCCTTGTGATTCCCGTCCTTTTCGGCCTCCGAATTGTTGAATCTCGGATTTTGATGATGAAGTCAATTGTCATTTGTTATCTAATCTATGTGTTGAGATAAGTGTGCAGGATTAACTACGATGAGATTAAGACAAGCAGCAGGAGTTGCGCCGGAGTCAAGATCATGATCACGTTGGGAGTTCGAGAGTTCGACGGAAGTTCGGACGGTCGTCGGAGGTTCAGAGAGAACAGATCCGAGAAGTCCAGAAGCTTGCCAAGCGAAGCTCGTCGGAACTCGCCAAGTGGATCGTCGCAAAGTCCAGGAGTATGCCGGATGTCCGCAGAAGGATCACCGAGGGTTATCGGTTGATCGACGGAAGTTGGCCGGAAACTCGCCGGAAGAAGCGATTGACGCATCGGAGCAAGCTGCAGAAGTTGTCTTAGAGATAATCGTAGTTAGCACGATGATTAAGCATGAAAATGGGAGGTGATCCCATTAGCTTAATCTTGGGGCAATTGGGCCCCTGAAAAGATTCAAAGTGGGTCGAATGGAGTGAACCATTCGGACCCTGATTGCACCAGGAGGTGCAACCGCCCCAGCCAGGAGGTGCAACCGCCTGGGCTGTGGGGCTGGGAGGTGCAACCGCCCCAGCCAGGAGGTGCAACCGCCAGGGTTGCAAGGCTGGGAGGTGCAACCGCTCCAGCCAAGAGGTTGCACCGCCAGAGCTCAAGTTCCGAGCTCTGCCAGGCGATGCAACCACCAAGCTCAGTCTTCGAGCTTTGGCAGAGTGGTGCATCAGCCTGAGCTCAGTCTCGAGCTTTGCCAGGTGATGAATTCACCAAGCTCAGTCTTCGAGCTATGGCAGAATGGTGCATCAGCTTGAGCTCAGTTTGGAGCTCTGCCAAGTGATGCAACCACCAAGCTCAGATTTCGAGCTCTGCCAGGTGATGCAACCACCAAGCTCAGTCTTCGAGCTCTGCCAGGTGATGCAACCATCGAGCTCAGTCTTCGAGCTCTGGCAGAGAAGAAGCAATCGGCAGAGCTCAGTCTTCGAACTCTGCCAGGCGGTGCCACCTCTCCAGTTGAGAGGTGCAACCGCCTGATCCCAGAAATTCTGGGATTAGATCGATTTGATCGTTTTGAGCTCGAATTTTGAATTGGGTTGGGGCCTATAAATACCCCACCCATTCAGCACTGAAAAGACACACAGACCTATACCGAAATTGTGATCTTTTCTGTGATTCTAAAGAGCTCAAAAGTGTTGTAAAGCCTTGAGTCTCCTCCTTCTGTTCTTCAAGTTTTCAACTGTAAAGTGAGGAGAGAAAGGTCTGTAAAGGTTGTCTCCTAAGCCTGTCAAAAGGAGAGAAACTGTAAGAGGGAAGTTTGGCCTTCGCCCATTGAAGGAAGGCAGCTAGTTGACGTCGGCAACCTCATCGGTGGAGGAAGCCAAAAGTGGAGTAGGTCAAGGCTGATCGAACCACTCTAAATCTCTGGTTTGCGTTTATTTTCGAGCACTTTATCATTACTGCAAACCTCCCTCATCACTACTGCTCTCTGCGCTTTCACGAACAAGTTCTAAGTGCTGTTCTTCCAAATCTGCATTCAGACGTAAACTTGTATTTTCGTACATTACAGTTTACGTTTACGTTTGATTCTGCAGAACTGTTTTCCGCGTTTTTACGAACGAGCTTCCTTGCAGTTTACGCTTACATTTTAATCCTATTAATAACTGCAATCTGTCCTCTACGATTTTACGAACGAGTTTCAACATTTAGACGTAAAACTGCATTCGGACGTAAATCGGCTTTCTTCGCTCAATCATCAGATTTCAGTTTACGTTTACGTCTTGATTTCAACTGCATACTGCCTTCTGCGAATATACAAACGAGTTTCAAAGTTTAGACGTAAATCTGCGTCTAGACGTAAAACTGCGTTTAGACGTAAAACTGCGTTTAGACGTAAATCTGCGTTTAGACGTAAAACTGCGTTTAGACGTAAAACTGCGTTTAGACGTAAATCTGCGTTTAGACGTAAAACTACGTTTAGATGTAAAACTGCGTTTAGACGTAAATCTGCGTTTAGACGTAAATCTGCATTTAGACGCAAAACTGCGCTTAGACGCAAAACTGCGCTTAGACGCAATCTGCGCTTAGACGCAAAACTGCGCTTAGACGCAATCTGCGCTTAAACGCAAACTGCACTTAGATACAAACTGAGAATTTGCTTTTGCATCATAATCGTTTTTTGAACGAACGCAGCTTTTTGTTTTTAAATTATTATAAGATTTCCGCTGCACTAATTCACCCCCCCCCTCTTAGTGCTCTTGATCCTAACAATTGGTATCAGAGCTCGGTTAACTCTCTAAAAGGATTAAAACCCAAGAGAGATGGCATACGCCGGAAACCAAGAGGGGCATTCGATTACACGTCCACCCATGTTCAGTGGAACGGACTACACTTACTGGAAGACCCGAATGAGGATCTTTCTTATTTCTATGGATTTTGAACTATGGAATCTTGTTGAAAATGGATTTTCAAAATCTTCTCTTCCAATGATCGATTGGAACGATTTGGAAAAGAAGGCTTTCGCTCTTAATGCAAAGGCTATGAATGCCTTATTTTGCGCTCTTGATAAAAACGAGTTTAATCGTGTTTCAACTTGCGAAACTGCTTTTGATATTTGGCACACACTTGAAGTGACCCACGAGGGCACAAGTAGAGTGAAAGAGTCAAAAATCAATCTGTTGCTGCATTCTTTTGAACTTTTTCGAATGAAACCGAGTGAAACCATTGGCGACATGTTTACCCGTTTCACGGATGTCGTCAACGGTTTAAAAGGTCTCGGAAAGAGCTTTTCGGATTTTGAGCTTGTTAATAAGATACTAAGATCCCTTCCTAAGAGTTGGGATCCTAAAGTCACCGCCATTCAAGAGGCAAAAGATCTGCAAAATTTCCCTCTTGAAGAACTAATCGGGTCATTAATGACCTACGAAATGACCTGCAAAGCTCATGAAGAGCAAGAAGACATCCTTCCAAAGAACAGGAAGGATATGACACTTAAAACTTCTGAATGCCACTTGAGAGAAAACTCAAGTGATGAGGATTGTGACGATGACTTGGCACTGTTGACAAGAAAGTTTAAAAAATTCTTCAAAAGAAACAAGTTTAAAAACGATATGAAAAATAAACTTGAACCTAAGAAGGACCAAGTGATCTGCTATGAATGTAAAAAGCCGGGACATTACAAAAGTGATTGTCCCCAAGTCAAGAAAAGAACAACAAAGAAGAAGGCGCTCCAAGCAACATGGGATGATTCGAGCGCATCCGAGGAAGAAGAATCCAACACCGAGCAAGTTGCTCATTACGCCTTTATGGCCATCGAAGGGGAGGTAACAGATTTATTAGATGCTGATTTATCTTTCGATGAATTATTAAATGCCTTCCATGATTTATTTGATGAATGCAAAGTTATAAATAGAAAATACAAGTTGCTAAAAAGGGTACATAATAATCTTACTTGTGAGTTTGATAAGTTAAAAGTCGAACATCATGATAGTTTAAACTCATGTATCAAATGTCATGATTTAGAAACTATACAAAAAGAAAACTTGCTGCTTAAGGACACCTTGAAGAAATTCGAGGTTGGTAGCAAGTCATTAAACATGATCCTTACAAACAAGGGTCATGCTCCCAAAAGAAGTGGGATTGGATTTGTGAGGAGTCCTCACCGAAATCCAACTACCTTTGTAAAAGGCCCCATCTTACACGTTCAACACCAAACCAAGTGCAACTTTTGTTGCAAATCTGGACACAAGACACATTGTTGTCCATTCAAGAAAATAAGTCCAAACAAATTAATTTGGGTTCCTAAAGGAACCATGATAAACTCTATGCAACATGATAGAAAATATAGATCTGTTTATGAGGCACCCAAAAGCAAATGGGTTCCTAAAAATCATCCGTTCCTATAAAAACATTAAAAGTCTAGGCCGGAGCAAGAAATAATGTTCTGCTCCTTAACTCTCAATGATCATAAACCAAGAATCAAAAAGGAACTCGCAACGCTTAAGTAACAAGTGGAAGCTATGAAATCACAAATACGATACAATTAGAAACTTATGATATCCAAATTCACATACCCCCCTGATCTTCAAAACCTGTTCATCTACAAATTAATTCTTGTAGAAACTAAACATGTCATGATCTTAAAAGGGACACCAAACAAACATTCGTATGCACGTTAAAAGATCTATCTTACAAAGAGCTTCTTCCTTAAATGAAAATTCATACGAAATCATGTAACAAACATCAATTGCTCTGAAACTCTCCTCAAGGCAAAGGCTCCCTAAATCAAAACATCCTAAAATGCTCACCTGCTGCAGGCGGTGGCACCTCTCCAGCTGGCGGTTGCACCTCCAGCCTTCACGGGTTGCCAGAGGTTGCACCGCTCCAGCCAGAGGTGCAACCGCCAGCAGCTCTGCCCCCTTAAAATCACGCTAGGGCCGGCTAAGGAACCGACCCCAACTCACCCCCATTCCCTCCTCTACTCTTCCAAGACTCCTCCATTCCCACTTCACTCCTCTAAGCCTTCCAAATACCTCCCATTTCGGAGCAAAACATCAAGAATCCTTCCTTCTCTTGAAGATTTCACAAAGGTATTCTCTAAGAAGCTCTTAAATTCTGTTTTGTTCTTCATTTTCTTTAGCTCATCATCATCCCTTTAAAACAGCAGTAGTAATGGGATCTAGAAGATCCTCAAGGGACAAGGGAAAGAGGAGAGTAGTAGAAGAGTTTGATCTCACTCTTTTTGATTCCAAAAACCATGCTGAAAAATTTCTCTCCTTCGAACTAAGAAGCATCAATAAGGGAAAATATGTAGATCTGAATGAACTAAGAGATGTAGAGACTATCCATTGGTTTGCAAACCTAAATCTACTTCCCATTTTGCAGATCAACGAACCCATTTATCCTAGACTAGTTCGATTGTTTTACAACAACATGCAAAAGGATGATGAAGAAAGGATATCAACCTATCTCTTAGGACAACACATTTCAATCACTGATAGATTCATTTGTGATATAATAGGTATCCCCATGAAAAGCATAGGACTTTACTTCAAAGGATCATGGGATGAAAATACTATTGGAACATCTTACGTTAACGCCTTAGGAACAATCCTTGCCAATCCTAACATAGAATCTATTTCTAAAAGTTGTGAACATCTAATGCCCTTTAACACTAAGATACTTCATCATATCATGACTAGTATAATTCTTCCTAAGCAATACCATCATGATGAAGTGAGTCAATTGGAATTAGGAATTATGTACCTAATTATGAAAGAACGTGACATTTGTCTTGGCTATCTGATCCAACAAAACATGTTGGAATTATCTACAAAAGATATGATGCTCCCATATGGTGGAATTATTACTAGAATAATGAAAGCTTACGACATTCAAATACCACTAGAAGAAGAAGTAATGAAATCAGATAGATACAGCATAATAAACAAAAATCTACTTCACCGACTAAGATGTCACTATAGAAACGGCAACTGGGTTAGAATGCCTAGAAGAACTAATCCCCCTGAACCTGAACCTGAACCAGAGCCGGAAACCCCAGTCTTTAGGAGTACCCACTCTCCTCCAATCTGTCCCTTTGAGGAAACACATCCGGTTGAGCAAACTCACACATCATCCATCGAAGATATCGGGATTCGGATGGACCGATTTGAGCAACGACAAGAACGGCTTGAACTTCGACAAGATCAAATCCTAACCGAGCTACAACAAATCCATCGACAATTTGACTCTTTATTTAGGCACTTTAATCTTCCACCTCATGAATAAGCTTGTATAAACATTTGATGTTTTTGATATGACATGTTGTAAACTCCTTATGTTATTCATGAAGGACTTTGTCTTTATGGTTACCTGATATGCTGTACATATGTTACCCTGATATGGTTATCTTTGTCTGTGTAAGCATATTTGCAAACATCTCTTGTTGTTTATCTCGGTTTTTGCACTGAAACTAAAAAGGTTTAAAAACCTATGCCTTGAAAATATGAAGCAACATACCAATGTAAGTTGATAAGTCAGCAGTATGACATTGATATGGTAGCTATTGCTAATATGATTGCTATCATGCCATGTATCAAACAAAAATTTGCATCATACAAGTTGATATCTTACCATGTGATGCAATGCTACACTTGCTGAAATAAAAATCCTGCTATGCAATATGATATAATGCTGCACTTGAAATAATTGTGTTACTACATCAAAATTATTCGAATGCTATTACTATTACATGCCTTGACAACGCTTGATCAAATAACATGTTGCAAATTATGTGACAAATACTTGAGTTATTACTATTACATGCCTTGACAAACGCTTGATCAAATAACATGTTGCAAATTATGTAACAAATATTCTTAACCAAATGCATGTAAGAAGTTCATTTTTCGGGTTGTATGCTAAAAATGGGATGTTCCCGTACACTCTTATGAAAACTCGTTGGAAAATGACTTTCCTCGGTCAAGCAAAAACAATAAAGTGACATATGTGTCATGACTTCCTTTATATGCTTGATCATGCTTTTTGTTGATGACAAAGGGGGAGAAAAATATGAATTGATAAACACTATGTCATAGCTGAACTGCCATAATCATATCTATGTCATAGTTACAAATACTTGAGTGATGCTATAAACAATGTTATGCCATCCTTGCATCACCAAGAGATATGTGAACATGTACTATAGTTTGCATCATATCTTGATTTGATATTCTATAGAAAATGCAAACTTGCTAGAAAATCTCAAATGTAAGCATCATGTAAAAAAGTCCTTCATAGCTTTATATGATTACATGATGAATAGTTATGAACACTATCATACAAACTTGTTGATGTATGTCATGCCTTGACATAATTCTTGAAGAGATACATCATGATAGGCATCATGATGGGAGCATTGATAAGTTTAACTGATCTAACTTATCAATGCGTCACTTGAATTCTTAGGTCTTGAATTCAAGGTTGACTTATCTCAACTATGGCATATAGATAGGGGGAGTTAAGGATAACTCCTTTATCAATTGATTGTCATCATCAAAAAGGGGGAGATTGTTGAATCTCGGATTTTGATGATGAAGTCAATTGTCATTTGTTATCTAATCTATGTGTTGAGATAAGTGTGCAGGATTAACTACGATGAGATTAAGACAAGCAGCAGGAGTTGCGCCGGAGTCAAGATCATGATCACGTTGGGAGTTCGAGAGTTCGACGGAAGTTCGGACGGTCGTCGGAGGTTCAGAGAGAACAGATCCGAGAAGTCCAGAAGCTTGCCAAGCGAAGCTCGTCGGAACTCGCCAAGTGGATCGTCGCAAAGTCCAGGAGTATGCCGGATGTCCGCAGAAGGATCACCGAGGGTTATCGGTTGATCGACGGAAGTTGGCCGGAAACTCGCCGGAAGAAGCGATTGACGCATCGGAGCAAGCTGCAGAAGTTGTCTTAGAGATAATCGTAGTTAGCACGATGATTAAGCATGAAAATGGGAGGTGATCCCATTAGCTTAATCTTGGGGCAATTGGGCCCCTGAAAAGATTCAAAGTGGGTCGAATGGAGTGAACCATTCGGACCCTGATTGCACCAGGAGGTGCAACCGCCCCAGCCAGGAGGTGCAACCGCCTGGGCTTTGGGGCTGGGAGGTGCAACCGCCCCAGCCAGGAGGTGCAACCGCCTGGGCTGTGGGGCTGGGAGGTGCAACCGCCCCAGCCAGGAGGTGCAACCGCCAGGGTTGCAAGGCTGGGAGGTGCAACCGCTCCAGCCAAGAGGTTGCACCGCCAGAGCTCAAGTTCCGAGCTCTGCCAGGCGATGCAACCACCAAGCTCAGTCTTCGAGCTTTGGCAGAGTGGTGCATCAGCCTGAGCTCAGTCTCGAGCTTTGCCAGGTGATGAATTCACCAAGCTCAGTCTTCGAGCTATGGCAGAATGGTGCATCAGCTTGAGCTCAGTTTGGAGCTCTGCCAAGTGATGCAACCACCAAGCTCAGATTTCGAGCTCTGCCAGGTGATGCAACCACCAAGCTCAGTCTTCGAGCTCTGCCAGGTGATGCAACCATCGAGCTCAGTCTTCGAGCTCTGGCAGAGAAGAAGCAATCGGCAGAGCTCAGTCTTCGAACTCTGCCAGGCGGTGCCACCTCTCCAGTTGAGAGGTGCAACCGCCTGATCCCAGAAATTCTGGGATTAGATCGATTTGATCGTTTTGAGCTCGAATTTTGAATTGGGTTGGGGCCTATAAATACCCCACCCATTCAGCACTGAAAAGACACACAGACCTATACCGAAATTGTGATCTTTTCTGTGATTCTAAAGAGCTCAAAAGTGTTGTAAAGCCTTGAGTCTCCTCCTTCTGTTCTTCAAGTTTTCAACTGTAAAGTGAGGAGAGAAAGGTCTGTAAAGGTTGTCTCCTAAGCCAGTCAAAAGGAGAGAAACTGTAAGAGGGAAGTTTGGCCTTCGCCCATTGAAGGAAGGCAGCTAGTTGACGTCGGCAACCTCATCGGTGGAGGAAGCCAAAAGTGGAGTAGGTCAAGGCTGACCGAACCACTCTAAATCTCTGGTTTGCGTTTATTTTCGAGCACTTTATCATTACTGCAAACCTCCCTCATCACTACTGCTCTCTGCGCTTTCACGAACAAGTTCTAAGTGCTGTTCTTCCAAATCTGCATTCAGACGTAAACTTGTATTTTCGTACATTACAGTTTACGTTTACGTTTGATTCTGCAGAACTGTTTTCCGCGTTTTTACGAACGAGCTTCCTTGCAGTTTACGCTTACATTTTAATCCTTTTAATAACTGCAATCTGTCCTCTACGATTTTACGAACGAGTTTCAACATTTAGACGTAAAACTGCATTCGGACGTAAATCGGCTTTCTTCGCTCAATCATCAGATTTCAGTTTACGTTTACGTCTTGATTTCAACTGCATACTGCCTTCTGCGAATATACAAACGAGTTTCAAAGTTTAGACGTAAATCTGCGTCTAGACGTAAAACTGCGTTTAGACGTAAAACTGCGTTTAGACGTAAATCTGCGTTTAGACGTAAAACTGCGTTTAGACGTAAAACTGCGTTTAGACGTAAATCTGCGTTTAGACGTAAAACTACGTTTAGACGTAAAACTGCGTTTAGACGTAAATCTGCGTTTAGACGTAAATCTGCATTTAGACGCAAAACTGCGCTTAGACGCAATCTGCGCTTAGACGCAAAACTGCGCTTAGACGCAAAACTGCGCTTAGACGCAATCTGCGCTTAAACGCAAACTGCACTTAGATACAAACTGAGAATTTGCTTTTGCATCATAATCGTTTTTTGAACGAACGCAGCTTTTTGTTTTTAAATTATTATAAGATTTCCGCTGCACTAATTCACCCCCCCCCCCTCTTAGTGCTCTTGATCCTAACACGAATCACCATGGCCTCGAGGGACTCGACCAACCCTGATGCTCGGTTAAGTCAACACCTTCGTTACAAGATGAGTCTGATTTGATGATATACCCTCGAGGGACTCGACCAAGCATACCATGCCCTCAGGTCACCGGTGACATCTCTATGTCGTAAGCAAGATAGCGAATCGCGATATAGGTGAGTCTCGAGGGACTCGACCAACTCAACCTACACCGGGAATCGGTTCCTACTCATAACGATGGAATGCCACGTGGGTCAATCTAATTGCCTCACGTTTACCGACTTAATATTATCGAGAGATGTTTCTATGATTTGGTCTCCTAATATGACATGTCACACATATACATATTTAATATATATCTACATCGTATGCAAATATATATTCATATCTAGTATGTGTATAAGCAATCACACCAGATGATCATGGACCACAACCTAAAATGATTAGGCCCGAGCCAATAGGCCTAATCGCTCACATCAAGATATATGTGTGCAACGGAGCATCTCCATGCCCTGTGATCGTCCATCTTGTCCTCGTCGGTTCCGTCGACATCTTGATGCATCTTCATGCATCACGATCGTCCGCCTCGTGGGTCGCGCTATCGCATCCACGCTCCCACTGTGCCTCCTCATGTGATTACAACTTAATCATAGGCACGCAGGCCCGACAATAAACGAGAAATATAATGGAGGCTCGCAGACCTCAATAATAATAATCACAAGTACACACATCACACGGTCCATGATCATCCGTCCACATATCATACATCACATGTATAAATAATCATCATCATGTAGGACTACTAGATAATAATAAAAATAATAATCAACTAAACTTTTTAATTAATTAATATTTTCTGATATTAGGGACATGTAGGAAATTTCTCAATTCCTAAGGGTATTTTCATAATTTGGACAAAAGACAGAAAATGGAATTTCTCAAATTTCGAGGGGCAAAACTATCTTTTGCCCAGAAAACCCTAATTCCCTCTTATTGCTGTCGCCGCCGCCACCCTGCTGGCGGCGACCTGTGCGGCGTGGCGAGGGTGCTACCCTCGCCTACAAGCGGCACGACCGCTGGCGGCGCTGCCGCTGCAGGTGGGTGCCCCCGCGGGCGCAGTCGCCTCCGCGGGCGGTTTTGCCGGCGGGGCAACGCCCGCAGGCGGTGCTGTACCGCTGGGCGGCTGCCCCTATGGGGGGGGTTTCGCCCGCGGGAGCAGCGGCAGCAGGCGTCGCTGCCCTACGGCGTTTCACCCCGCGGGAGAAGCGGTCGCAGGCGCCTCTGCCCACGGGCTACCAGCCCCGCCGGACGCAAGCCTGCTGCAAGCAGGCCGCCGGCCGGCTGCTGCAGACGCAGCCCCTATGCAGCCCACCTTCGGCTACGCTGCATGCACGCAAATCGAGGGCAACAACTGTTGTTGCCCTTCCTTGTTTTTGCGTCAACGATCTTGACGTCAAAATTCTTCCTAAACACAACACACGTAGTTCAAAACCAATCATTCGCACGAACAACCTGGCTCTGATACCACTGTTGGGAAATCATGGGGGCGACATCACATGCGCAGCGGAAGAACAACAAAACAAAATCCCCGATTCCTAAAAAGATGTTCGTCGTCGTGCGAAGATTGGTGCGCAAAATCCACGAATCTCAAAACTGTGTATAAAATAGATTGTGTTACCTAGGGAGATCGTATATCCCTATTTCCTTGCAGATCCTTAGGAGAGGGTGAAGGAGGTCAAGCGTCCTCCTCTCTAGCGGTGATCCACACAGTAGGGTTGCGACGACGCTCCTCAAATCTCCAGGCCTGCTCTGAGGTGGAGAGGGAGAGGAGAATAGGAAAGGCAAGCAAAGACTCTAGCCTATGAGGCTCTAAATCTCTCCTATTTATAGAGGTCCCCTGTCAAACCCTAATGGGTCCTCCCCTAGTGGGTATTGGATCTGCATCCAATAAGACAAGGGCTCCGTCAGATATCTCATATCCGAACCTCTATTCATCGCAATACCTACCATATGTGTGTGACCCTCTAGGCCTAATATCGAGCTAGCCGTGAGTCATACCCGTCAGAACTCCTTGTAACTCAGCGAATTATTATCTCTGTAATAATTCACTTGACTCATCGACTACGGACGTACTAGGCCACTACGCCGTAGTCCCCAGAAGATATAGGGGAATCCAATCCATTGGACCTGTCTGTCCTCAGTTACCGTGTACCTATAGTCCCTCATCCATCTAATTTCCCAAAGACCATATATCGAGCATGGTGTTGTCAAACCCATACGGTTTCTACTCGAGTCTCGCTCTAATCGGATTCTCCCGGATAACTCTTTCTCTCTCAACCCGAATGACCCTGGCCAGGGATTTGTCTGAGCGAGAACACATGGGATATTCCTCTCATGACGCCGAGAGTGGATGATCCTCTATCGACACTCAATAGCCCTCGTAAGGTCGACTACCACTCCCAATGACCAGTTGTACTAGATCTGGGATAGCCAAACCTATAAGTCTGGTATCAAAGAGTGGAGCACTCATACAGGACATCCTTGGTATCTCAAGTCTAAGGTCTAGATACACCACTAGGACTACGGAATCGCTGTCTGACAATAAGGCATCATCAACCATCCAGCATTCCGTAAGCGGATCAATCAGTGAACTCATTCTCCAATGAGCACCTGTACAGTATCCCTAGTGTCCCCTACACAAGCAGCTATGAGACCAGCTGCATCCATCATATGGACGGGTATATAGCACACCAGTCTGTCCGGTTATCACGATGTCCCTCTCGAGTAACCTATGATCGGGATTATTTAGGATATGTGTTTAAAGGTGAATCGATCTCGTTATCGTGATCTCATCACGATCCGATTCCCATTGCACAAATCCAAGGACATCACAATATATATATATATGCATTTATGCAATAGTTATAAAGTGATATACGCTAAAATATAATAAGAAAAACGATTTTGTATCAAGTCACACGTGCCATCACTCACGTGATTGGCTTGTTGGGCACCTATGACTAGCAATATGCAGGGTACTAAATTGAAAAGGAGCATGACATATCACCCATAAATCAACGGCCAGACAAAAGTTGTAAATAGGTGCTTGGAGACAGCCCAAAGTCACCCACTAAATATGACTATCCAAGGAGAACTCCAGACCCAGCCAAGTGCCATTATTGATCGACGGATCGTGACTCGACGACGATGACCCACTCCTAAAGTGCTAATACAGTGGGTGAACCTAACAACAGAAGATGCCACTTGGGAGAACTATGACGACTTGAAGATCAAATTCCCAAAATTCATGAATCGTCAGCCTCGTGGACAAGGCTGATTTGAAGAGTCTAGCTAGGAGAGTCTTAATTGAGATGGACATTCATGTAAAACCTACCTAAGCCGACCCTTATTAAAGAGGTGAAGAGGCCGGCTAGGGTTAGGAGGTTATTTCTTAGAGAAGAATTAGGAGTTGTAAAGGAATAGGAGTCTTGAGTAGAAGTCCTATTATGAGTTGGTTAGAAGTAGGAGTCTTGAGTAGGAGTCCTATTAGGAGTTAGGGTTTAGAAACCCTATAAATAGCCTTGTATTCCTCCTCTTTTGATAAGCAATAGATGAATCTTTTCTGTAGCCTTTGAGCAGCAACTTGGAGGGAGGAACCCCTATAGAGTTCCAAGGAGGCCGATCCCCTAAAAAGATCAATCCCAAGTTTAGAATATGCAAGGGTTCTATCATTGCACCACCAGTTGTCACGGGTGGCAGGCGGTAGCACCGCCCAGCTAGCAGTGCCATTGCCTACAACCTACCCCTTATAAACCCCAAGTTAGGGCCGGTGGTAGAACCGACCCCAACTCATTTTGTACTCCTTCAAACAACTCCAAACCCATTGCTCTCCCTCTAGCAACCCAAAAATCCCCACTTCCCACTAGATCAAGGAGCAATCTCTGACATTCTTTTAAAGATCACTAGAAAGGAGAACTACTAACGTAATCTCTACACCAAATTGATTCTCCTTTGTACTTATTCTTGCTCCTTATTTACCTTCATTATTGTAGTCTTAATGGGTTCTAGAAGATCCTTTAGGGATAAAGGGAAGAGAAGATTAGATGAAAATTATGACTCCTTACTTTTCAATTCTAATCAACATGCCCTAAAATTTTCATCCATAGAGTCTAGACATGTTCATAAGGGAATATATGTTGATTTAGATGAATTAAGTGATTTGGAACCTATTCAATGGCTTGTAAATCTAGACATTCTCTCAATTCTTCAAATGAGTGAAACTACCTACCCTAGACTTGTTAGGCTATTTTAGGATAATTTACATGCAAATGAAGAAGAAAATGTATCTACCTATCTATTAGGGCATCATATACCCATTATAGATAGATCAATTTACAACCTCATAGGAATTCGGTAAAAGAAAGAGGGTGTTATTTTAGAGGACAATGGGATGAAGAATCGATTGGGACTACTTACGTTGATGCCTTGGGAACAATTTTTAGTAATTCTAACTTAACCATTCTTCCAAAAAGCTATGAATACTTACTACCTTTAAGCACCAAAATACTTCATCACATCCTAATAAGTATCATTCTCCTAAAATAATATCATCATGATGAAGTAAGTTAAATGGAATTAGGTACCATGTATTGGATTATGAAGGGACATAATAATTGTTATTGTTACCTAATCCAACAAAACATAATTGAACTATCAAAAAGGGACATGATACTTCCCTATGGTGGCTTAATCACAAGACTACTCCATGCCTATGATATTGCTATTCCACCCGACAAAGAAATTATAAAACTAGATAGATTTAGTATCATAAATAAAAATCTACTTCGATGGTTGAGATGTACATTTAGAAATAGTATATGGACTAGACTGCCTAGAAGGACTGATCCCCTCTAACGTGAACCAGAACCCGAAACACCAATTTTTAGGGGTAATCAATCTCTTCCAATTGGTCCCTTTGAGGAATCACCTCCAGTAGAGCAAGCACCTCCCCCATCTATCGACGACATAGGGATTCAAATGGAACATTTTGAACAATGACAAGATCGACTTGAATAATGTCAAGATTAAATCTTAACTAAGTTGTAGCAAATTCATCAACAGTTTAATACTTTGTTTAGACATTTGAATTTTCCACCACCTGAATAAGCTGTATATGTATTTGAGGAGAAGTTGACACAATTCCTCTTTGTTATGTTGTAATCATATGTTGTTTACCTTAATGTTGTAAACTTAAAATGCTACTTACTTTGATGATCGCAATGTTGTGCTTTGATGTCTAAAATGCTATTTACTTTGATAGTAAAATTCTATGCTGACTACCTTGATGGTTAAATTTTGAGCTTACTTTAATGAATATATCACTCTAAGAATTAGACTTGATATATCTTTTGAATGGATAAATTCCTTGATACATTTAACTGTTGGTATCAATGACTTGATGTATTATGATCATTTACGGAGTTAGGAATGTTAATTTGCCCGAATGCATTAATTTGATATATATCTTTTCCGAACTATCTTTCAATTAATATATTCCTTGAATATAGCTTTCATGAGTTTATGTCATATCAAGTTTACTTCATACCCTTGCTCCATCACTTAATGATTTTTTATACATGGAATTAATTGACAAATGCATCTCTCACGGATTTCACTCTTATGAATTTTTAATGAGAAATGGATTTATATAATCCTCCTCACATTATGAAGGTTTAATCATGGAATTTCTTTTATCCTTCATATGATGGTTTTGTGACATTAATTATTTTTTAATGAAAGAAGAATTTTTATGAATTTTTTTTTTAGTACGAGATGAACACTAGCAAGAATGAGGATTTGATTTCACATAAATATTTTGTTCCTCATGAAAATTGAAGCATGATTTAATAAAACTCTTTTATCATTTTTGATTTGATTCAAATCATCACAAAGTTGGTTCTTAATGGATTTCTTCCTTGCCTTCCTTCTTTATGCAAAGTTTTAATGAAAAATAAAAGGGGAGAAGTTGATAGAAGCTATCTGTTTAATGTTTAGAACATTTAATGTTGAGAACTTTTGAATAATACCATGTCATGAATGCTTGAAATATGACTGGTAAGAATTTTTACCACACTTGCATTGTTGAAATTGTTCTTCTTTTTGTTGATGACAAAGGGGGAGAAATAATACCAAAATATGATAAATTGATGACAAATGTACGTAATGTATTTCATCATAGATACTTGAAATGTTTGCTTGATAAATTTCTTTCATAAGATATCTAGAGCTTAACTTGCTATTTTACAATTGATATCTTGCCATAGAATGATGAATTGCTATCTTTATCATCTTTCATATTTAAAATATCATACTTGAAAATGGATGTCATTCCTTGACATTGTTGAATCTCATATTTTGATGATGAAACCAATTAATAGTATTTATGATTTGATCTGCGTTTTGAGTGATGTAGGATGCTTCGATCAGGATGAGACAATTAAAGCAGGAAGAATCATGTTTGGCCGAAGGAAAATATGTCAAAAGATTGGACGTCAGGCTAGAGGATCGGTCGACTTATCGATAGAAGTCTTTGGGCCATGGATTTGGACATTGGGCTAATTGGGTAATAGGCCGCAAGAGAGGACGATGCACCGAAGAATTGGACGAAGCATCGATGGACCAATGATATGCCGGACAATATAATTCAAGCTTAGAAATAATTGTCTAGATCGATGTGTGTTTTACATGTGCAGGATTAACTATGATAGCATGGCATGAAGCAAAATGAAGTTCCGGAGTCAAGGACGTGATTTTGTTGGGAGTTCGACAGTTCGTCGGAAGACCAGACATTCGTCGAAAGTTCTACAAGAACCAACCGAGAAGCCCAAGAGCTTGCCGAAAGAAGCTCATCGGAACTCGCAAAGAAGATCGTCGTGAAGTCCAGGAGCTTACTGGAAGTCCATTGGAACATTGCCCGGAGATCGTCGGAAGTTCGCTGGAAGATCGCTGGAAGCTCGCCAGAAGAAACCAAGACCTAGGGACTTGTTTGGCTTAAGTATGCCTTAGATTTCGTAGTTAGCATGTAATTGAGATTGGATTTGGGTCAACCCAATTATGGGTCAGTTGGGCCCATGTAAGAAATGTGTTGGGCCTAATAAAAAGGCCCAAATAATGCCCCAAGAGATGACACCGTCGTGGCATAGTCTCCGAGACTGTGTCAAGCGATGGTACAGCATAGACACAGCCTTCGAGAGGCTACAAGCAATGGTATAGCTAGTCTGGGAAGTGGTACCATCACTATTCCAAGTGGTAGTGAGAAAATTGTAGTTTATACTAATGCTTCAAGAAAGGTCTTTGGATGTATTTTGATACAGGAAAGGAGAGAGATTGCTTATGCTTCTAGACAACTAAAAGTTTATGAATTGAATTATCCAACTCATGATTTCAAATTGGTAGCAATTGTTTTTGCTCTAAAGATTTAGAGACATTATTTGTATAGGCGGCAATTTAAAATCTTTACTGATCACAAGAGTTTAAAATATATTTTCACTCAGAAAGAGTTAAACATGAGGCAACAAAGATGGATAGAACTTCTAAAGGATTATGATTGTGCTATCCGTTATCACCCGGGTAGAGCCAATGTTGTAGTTGAAGCAATTAGTAGAAAATCTATAAATTTTATGGCTAGTCTGGTCCTGAATCAATGGAAGTTATTAGAAGAAAATTTTGATTTGAATGCTATGAGGAAAGAGCAAGACTCAATGATATTGATGTCCTCCATTCAAGTGCAATATGATCTTACTCAACAAATTAAGGAAAGACAATTACGAGATTCACATTTAATCTACTTGAGGAACGAAGTAGAAAGGAAATTGAAGCCAAAATTTTAAGTTTCAAAGGATGGCCTATTGAGATTTTGGGATTGAGTATGTGTACCAAATGAACCAGATATCAAGAACCAAATCATAAAGGAAAGTCATACTTCAAAGTACACCATGCATCCTGGGAGCACTAAGATGTATAGAGATCTCCAAAGTCATTATTGGTGGGAAGGCATGAAGAAGGAAATTGCAATGTATGTTTTAAAATGTTTGACTTGTCAATAAATTAAAGGAGAACACCAAAGACCTGGAGGGTTGTTGCAACCTTTAGATATTCCTGAATGGAAATGGGAATGTGTTACCATGGATTTTGTTTCAGGACTACCCAGAACCTCTCGAAAGCATGATGCTATTTGGGTTATCATTGATAGGTTAACAAAATCTACACATTTCCTATCGATTAATATGACTTATTCGCTTGATAGACTTGCAGATTTATATATCAATGAAATAGTAAGACTTTAGGGTATTCCAAAGGAGATTATCTCTGATAGAGACTCCAGATTTCTCTTTAGATTCTGAAAAAGATTACAGGAATCTATAGGCGCTAAAGTCAAGTTTAGTACTGCATATCATCCTAAGACTGATGGTCAGTCAGAAAGAACAATTCAAACACTTGAGGATTTGCTTAGAGACTATGTTATGAATTAGAAAGGTAAATGAGATAAAGATATTTCACTTATTGAGTTTACTTATAATAATAGTTATCATTTAAGTATTCAGATAGATCCTTATGAAGTTTTATATGGGCGAAAGTGCATAACACCTATATGTTGGGAGGAAGTTGGTGACAGAAAAGTGTTAGCACCAGACAAAGTATCAGAAACTACCAAAAAAATTTAAGTTATAAGGAAAATGTTGAAAACTACTCAAAGTCGTCAAAAGAGTTATACTAATAATAGAAGACGAGATATTGAGTTTGAAATCAGAGATTTTGTGTTCTTAAAGGTCTCCCCTTCCAAAGGCATCATAAGGTTTGGGAAGAAAGGAAAGTTAAGCCCAAGATTTATTGGACCTTTTGAGGTCCTTGAGAGGGTTAGTTCTATCGCTTACAGGATTGCCTTGCCACCACCATTGTGTCATATCCATAATATATTTCATGTTTCGATGATTAAAAACTATATACCTGATCCTTCTCATATCATTAAGTATGAGCTGATGGAGATCGATAAAGATTTATCTTCTGTGGAAGAGCCCACTCAGATTGTTGATAAGAAGGAAAAAATTCTATGGAATCGGATTATCCCTCTGGTTAAAGTAATTTGAAGACATCATTCTAGAGAGGAAACAACCTGGAAGCTAGAGGGGGAAATGAAAAAGGTTTATCCTCGTCTTTTCATCGATAGAGATTTGATAAATTTAGAGGACTAAATTTTTCTTCTAGGGGGGGGAGAGTGTAATATCCCTCATTTCTAAATTTTCATATAAATTTCTAATTGTAATTTAAGAATCCATTTTAAATTTGATAAAAGAGTTAAAGTATAAATCTAAGAACTTATTCATAAGATTTGGGGATCTGTTCGAAGAGAAAAAAAAATCTGAGGACCTATATGTAAACCCTGAGGACCTAATCGAAAATATAATAATACAAGAAGGACTAAACTGCAAAATATATAAAATTACAAATCCCACCGCTTAAGCTGATCTGCCTTCATTCTGAAGGAACCAGAGAAGGTAGCTGCATGGAAGAACAAAGGAAGAGAGAAAGAAGAAGAAAAGAATAGGGGAAGAAGAAGAAGAAGAGAAATTGAGGGCTTTGGGGTTTTCCTTGCTCAATTCTTCCCATTTGGGGTCATAATTCTCAAAGACAAGTGTTCTAATCCCATTCTACAAAAATATTAGTCTCTGTTCTCATATTAATTCTGAATAATCTAAAAGATTTCTGCTTAGAACCTGGTATTTCTCTTGTTAGACTCAAAACCATGGATACGGAATTTTCGGTAAACTGAGCCCTCTAGATTATTTCAACCATAATTTTTAGCACTAAATATGGATTTAGGACCTTATTCATTTGAAATTAGACTCTTATACCTTTCTTTTGACATTGATATTGAAATTGTGGATACCGAATACTTACCCAAACATCTGTTTCAAATGAGCCTATGGATGCTACAAAATAGGAATCAAAATTTTTGACATTTTAAAACTAAAATGCCTATAAGTCCCTGTTAGAAATTCTGATTTATACGAAACTGACTTCATTTAAAAATAGACATGTAGATCTTTATTTTGATATATAGATTGAAAAATTTAGAATTCAAAAGCCTATCCTGTTATCTATTGAAACCGACCCTATGAATTCTACAAAACAGTGATTTTGTTTTTGACCTTTGGTTAATAAATCAATAGTAACTCCTTGTTGGAAACCTTGATTCATACGAAACTTATTTTATCAGAAAATAGATTGATATATCTTTTGATAGTAGCTTTCTTGAGGGTATTAGAGCATAATTGATAATCTAAAGTATTTGTTCAATGTGCCTATCGAACTCTGTCAGAAATCGAGCTTTGGTCGATTTCGCATATTCTATTTTAATTCATTTGAAAATAGATTTCATTCAGTTTCCTTCACTCAATTAAGGTTTATATTAATGCTTGAATTCTGGTTTACTCTTGTTCATAAGTTACTTACATTCTTGAAACATATTGTGTAACGTTTATGCTATATTATATTGACTCATATAGGCACATGTATATCCCATTATTCCGCATTTGCTTTTGATATATGCCTATTCCAGTTTCATTCCTTTAGATATTAAATTCATCTAACCTTCTTATTTGAATTGAGCTATATATGATTACTTGGAATCTGTGTATACTCTTGCTTTCATTTCTTGTCAAATCTATATACATTTGTGAAAGATTATTGCTTACATCGTATTGACTCGTGAAGGCACATGTACATTTGGTTGCTCCACGTGTGCTTCCGATATGTGCTTTTTATTGTTCATACTGCCCTTTTGTTCTTTGGTGTTACAATGGACAGCTAGAAGATTTTGGCCAGATCTTTATCAGTATATATGTTTTTATTGTATAAGCACACTCTGCATCTAATGAAATGTTGACGGTGAATCTAAGCTTGTAGATTTTGTATAAGTTTAAAGAACCTCTTATGTTTAGGATTCTAGAGTGTTAAGTTTAATTCGTGTAATGATATGAACTTGTGGTAAACGTTGGTTTTGTGATTGTATAGGCTCCCACACTTGTGAATTTATGTTGTGATTATTAATTTGGTGAGTTGGCATCAGATTTTATGAACCATCAAGTGATGTGTTGTATAGTTATAAACTACATAGGTTTTATATATTATTAGATGTTTGGATGTTCTTAGTATTCTCAAATGTTAGTTTGGATCGTGGATGGATTTGTGATGAAAATTTTAATATCATCGATATTTTTGAGGGGCGTGACAGAGGTAGTATCAGAGATGGTTTAAGGATTATTGAAATATTTGATATGTTTGATGTGTAAAATATATTGAGATCTAGTAAACTATAGTGATCGAGAAAATTTTTCTTTGATATTTTTTAGGAGTCTAGGAGGATGAGGACATTTGGTTCTCCTACTTCATTTGGTTTTGATTAATTAAGTGGGATGAAAGGGATGATCGGGGATATTGAATCATAGTGGCATAGCGGAAGCATGATGAACCTAATCCATTGGTGGCAGAAAAATGGATGATATGAATGGATAATATATTTGGTGTTCAAAATTATTCCGATGATTAAATGATTTCTTTTGCCATCATTTATTGGAAGTAGAGGCTGATCATTAATGGGAACAATAAAAAGAATTTTTGGAGATCAATGGAAGGAAAGATAATGACAAGTTTATCAAAAAAATATGATTGGAAATGAATTAGAAAGCAATAACAAGAGGGTCAAGACATTTGAATTTGAAAAGGGAAGTCACCACAAAAGACTCGATCATGTGTGAATTGCAGGTTAAATTATGAAATGAGTTTCTATTTTCGAGTGACTAGAGTCTATTTTGCTCGTAAAATTTGGATTATAAAATAAAAGACTGCCCTTTGAACAAGAAGAAAGAGTCATTGCCTCCTGAATCATCAGCCCATGTCATAGTATATGCTATCACCAAATATGATTCTAAAACTTCTGAATTAGTGGTCGAAGGTATTATTCATGTCTATGAATAAATGTAAATATTTGTTTGACCATGGATATCATCTATGATTTGATTTGTAATATTTTGCTTATCATTTGGGTATTCAACCTAGACCACTGCATTATGTGCTATATGTAAATACGATCATTGGAGATTCTTTGATAACGAACTTGAATATGATCCTCGTGTCTCATTTTTATTGGAGAACTTGAACTTTTTGCTGATTTAGTTCTCCTAGAGGTTTGGAGTTTTGATATTATATTTAGGTATGGATTGGCTATCTTCTTATAATACCAGTATGGATTATAACAAATGATCATTTTTTGCATATTAAATCAGTCTATCTTTTATTTTGAGAGTATTGGACATGATTTATCTCCTTGCTGAATGTATCCCAAGATGACTTGCCCGGATTACCTCCAAACGTGTCTTTGCTTTTGATTTGGTCTTTGGGATAATCCCAATATTTAAGCCTCTCTATAGAATGACATCATTTGAGTAAGTGGAATTGGAAAAGCAACTACAAGGACTATTAAATGAGGATTTTATTTTGCTTAATATTTCCTCATGGGATGCTTTGGTACTATTAGTGAAGAAGAAGAATAGGACATTGAGGCTTTATATTGATTATAGACAATTGAATCAGGTGACCATAAAAAATAAGTATCCAATACTCAGAATTGATGATTTGTTTGATCAACTGTAGGGTGCACAAGTATTCTCTAAGATTGACCTGAGGTCAGGTTACTATTAGTTAAAGATCAAGGAAGAGGATATTCCAAAAATAACTTTTAGAACTCGATATGGTCACTATGAATTCTTGGTGATGCCTTTTGGTTTGACTAATGCCCCTGTAGCTTTTATGGAACTAATGAATAGGATATTTCAACCACTCTTGGATGACTGTGTAATTGTATTTATCGATGACATATTGGTGTATTCAAGGAGTAATCAGGAGCATGATGAACACTTGAGAAATGTATTGTCCATACTAAGAGAAAAGAATTTGTATGCAAAGTTCAGCAAATGTAAATTTTGGCTGAATGAAGTTGCTTTCTTAGGCCATGTGATTTCAGGGAATGACATATCTGTTAATCCAAAGAAAGTCGAAGCTGTAGTTAAATGGGAAGTACCAATAAATGTAATAGAAGTTAGAAGCTTCTTGGGCAAGGCAGGTTATTACAGGAGATTTATGGATGGATTTTCTCAAATCGCTCAACCTCTCACCAAACTAGCTAAAAAGAATATGAAATTTATATGGGATGATAATTGTGAGCAAAGTTTTTAAGAGTTAAAAAGATGATTGACTAGCGCCACTATTCTCACTATTCCAGGTGGTAGGGAGGGATTTGTAGTTTATACTAATGCTTCAAGAAAGGGCTTTGGATGTGTTTTGATGTAGGAAGTGTTTTGATGTAGGAAGAGAGAGTGATTACTTATGCTTCTAGACAACTAAAAGGTTATAAACTGAATTATCCAACTCATGATTTGGAATTAGCAGCAATTATTTTTTATCTAAAGATTTGGAGACATTATTTGTATTGGCAAAAATTAGAAATATTTACTGATTACAAGAGTTTAAAATATATTTTCACTCAGAAATAGTTAAAAATGAGGCAGTGAAGATAGATAGAACTTCTAAAGGATTATGATTGTGCAAACCGTTATCACCCAAGCAAAGCCAATGTTATAGCTGATGTACTTAGTAGAAAATCTATAAATTTTATGACTAATCTGGTCATGAAGCAATGGATGTTATTAGAAGAAAATTTTACTTTGAATGCTATGAGGAAAGAGCAAGACTCAATGATATTGATGGCCTCTATTCAAGTGCAATCTAAGGATGGCCTATTGATATTTGGAGATAGAATATGTGTACCAAATGAACCATATATCAAGAACTAAATCCTAAAGTAAAGTCATCCTTCAATGTACGCCATACATCCTGGGAGCACTAAGATGTATAGAGATCTCCAAAGTCATTATTGGTGGGAAGGCATGAAGAAGGAAGTTGCAATGTATGTTTCAAAATATTTGACTTGTTAACAAATCAAAGGAGAACACCAAAAACCTGGAGGGTTGTTGTAACATTTAGATATTCCTGAATGGAAATGGGAATGTGTTACCATGGATTTTATTTCAGGACTATCCAGAACCTCTAGAAAGCATAATGCTATTTGGGTTATCATTGGTAGGTTAACAAAATCTGCACATTTCCTACCGATTAATATAACTTATTCGCTTGACAGACTTGCAGATTTATATGTCAATGAAATAGTAAGACTTTATGGTATTCCAAAGGAGATGGTCTGTCAGAAAGAACAATTCAAACACTTGAGGATTTACTTAGAGCCTATGTTATGGATTGGAAAGGTGAATGAGATAAAGATATTTCACTTATTGAGTTCATATATAATAATAGTTATCATTCAAGTATTCAGATGGCTCCTTATGAAGCTTTATATGGGCGAAAGTGCATAACACCTATTTGTTGGGAGGAAGTTGGTGATAGAAAGTTGTTAGCACCAGACAAAGTACAAGAAACTACCGAGAAAACTCAAGTTATAAGGAAAATATTGAAAACTACTGAAAGTTGTCAAAAGAGTTATGATGACAATAGAAGATGAGATATTGAGTTTGAAATCGAAGATTTTGTGTACTTAAACGTCTCCCCTTCCAAAGGCATTGTAAGGTTTCGGAAGAAAGGAAATTAAGCCCAAGTTTTATTGGACCTTTTGAGGTCCTTGAGAGGGTTGGTTCTGTCTCTTGTAGGATTGCCTTGCCATCATCGTTGTGCCATATCCATAATATATTTCATGTTTTGATTATTAGAAAGTATATATTTGATTCTTCTTATATCATTAAGTATGAGCTGATGGAGATCGATAAAGATTTATCTTATGTGGAAGAGCCCACTCAGATTGTTGATAAGAAGGAAAAGATCCTAAGGAATCGGGTTATCCCTCTAGTCAAAGTAATTTGGAGACATCATACTAGAGAGGAAATAACCTGGGAGCTAGAGGAGAAAATGAAAAAGGTTTATTCTCATCTTTTCATCAATAGAGGTATGATAAACTTATAGGACTAAAATTTTCTTCTAAGGGGGGGAGAGTGTAACATCCCTCATTTCTAAATTTTCGTATAAATTTCTAGTTGTAATATAAGAATCCATTACAAATTTGATAAAAGATCCAAAGTATAAATCTAAGAAGTTATTCATAAGATTTGGGGATCTGTTCAAAGAGAAAAAAAAAATCTGAGGACCTATATGTAAACCCTGAGGACCTAATCATAAATATAATAATGCAAGGACTAAACTATAAAATATATAAAATTACAAATCCCACCGCTTAAGCCACTCTACCTTCATTCTGAAGGAACTAGAGAAGGCAGCTGCATAGTAGAACAGAGAAAGAGAGAAAGAAGAAAAAAAAAAAAAGGGGAAGAAGAAGAGAAATTTGGGGCTTTGGGGTTTTCCTTTCTCAAATCTTCCCATTTGGGATCATAATTCTCAAAGACAAGTATTCTAATCTCATCTTACAGAAATATTAGTCTCTTTTCTAATATTAATTCTGAATAATTTGAAAGATTTCTACTTAGAACCTGATATTTCTCTTGTTAGACACAAAACCACGGATCTGAGAATTTTCGGTAAACTGACCCAAATAGATTGTTTCAGCCATAATTTTTAGCACCAAATATGGAATTAGGTAGGACCTGATTCATTTGAAATTAGACTCTTATACATTTCTTTTGACACTAATATTGAAAATTGTGGGCACCGACTACTTACCCAAACTTCTATTTCAAATGAGCCTATGGATGTTGCAAAACAGGGATCGAAATTTCTAACCTTTTGATACTAAAATACCTATAAGTCCCTGTTAAAAATTCTGATTTGTACAAAACTTACTTCATATTAAACTAGACTTGTAGATCCTACTTTTGATATATAGATTGAAAAATTTAGAATTCAAAATCTAATCCTGTTATCCATTGAAGCCGACCCTATGAATTTTGCAAAACAATGATTTTGTTTTTTGACCTTTGGTTACTAAATCAATGGTAACTCATTGTTGGAAACGTTGATTCATACGAAACTTATTTCATCAGAAAATAGATTGATATATCTTTCGACAATAGCTTTCTTGAGGGTATTGGAGCATAATTGATAATATGAAGTATTTGTTCAATGTGCCTCTCGAACTCTGTCAGAAATCAAGCTTTAGTCAATTTCGTAGATTCTATTTTCATTCGTTTGGAAAAAAATTTCATTCAGTTTCCTTCACTCAATTGAGGTTTATATTATTACTTAAATTCTGGTTTGCTCTTTTTTGTAAGTTATTTATATTCTTGAAACATATTGTGTAAAGTTTATGCTATATCGTATTGACTCATATAATTATGCATATGTGTAACCCATTGTTCCACATTTGCTTTCGATATGTGCCTATTCCAGTTTCATTCCTTTGGATATTAAATTAATCTAACCTTTTTATTTGAATTGAGCTATATATGATTGCTTGGAATCTGTGTATACTCTTGCATTCATTTCCCATCAAATCTGTATACATTTGTGAAAGATTATTGCTTGCATCGTATTGACTCGTAAAGGCACATGTACGTTTGGTTATTCCACGTGTGCTTCCGATATGTGCAATTTATTATTCATACTCCCCTTTTGTACTCTGGTGTTATAGGATAATATGAACCTTTGCCAAAAATGGTAAAGGGAGTTATGCATAGAGCCTGCGATCCTCTGCCGGCCTCCTTTGACTTCACCTAGACGTGGGTGGATAAAGCTCCCAGATATGGGAGACTTCTATCTGGTGGTCATTCAAAAATGGATGAATCACATTCTGTATATGGTCCCACTACACCTTCTGTATGTTTGATATCATATTCAGACCTTCGGTTATGAATTTTTGCATGTGCTTTGGATAAGAAAGATATGAATGCAATGTCAAATATGACGTTTCAACTTCTATTTCGTATCATTCTTTGATATGCTCCAAAATGTTCATACACCATTGATACACTTTGAAATATTTCCTATGCTATTAGTATGTTCTAGAATGTCCTATTTGCTATTGATATGCTTAGAAACGTTTCACACGTCATTAATAAGCTCCAAAACATTTCATTGGTTATTAATATGCTCTAATTACTCTATGCTCTATCAGTTATGAACCAAATATGTTTAATTGAAATGACATTTGTGATTCTGCACCTAGTGAAATTATGTCTATAAATTCTTTATATTATGTCTTGTATTTTGAAACATTATTTGTTTAAAAATTATCCTCTTTTCCATGGATATGTTAGTAACTTGCTGAGCTTTATATACTCACTCCGTTGCTATATAAATTTTTCAGGATAGCTTGTTACATGCTTAAATATTAAAAATGGGCTAAGGTAGTAGAAAGCTATAAGATTTTGGGCAGATCTTTATCACTATATATGTTTTTGTTGTATAAGCACACTCTGCATCTAATAAAATGTTGATGGTGAATCTAAGCTTGTGAATTTTTTATAAGTTTAAAGAACCTCTCATGTTTAGGATTCTGGAGTGTTAAGTTTAATTCATGTAATGATATGAACTTGTGGTAAACGTTCGTTTTGTGATTGTATAGGCTCCCACACTTGTGAATTTATGTTGTGATTATTAATTTGGTGAGTTGGGATCGGATTTTATGAATCATCGAGTGATGTGTTGTATAGTTATAAACTGCATAGGTTTTATGGATTATTAGATGTTTGGATGTTCTTAGGATTCTCAAATGTTAGTTTGGATCCTGGATGGATTGGTGATGAAAATTTTAATATCATCGATATTTTTGAGGGGCGTGATAGAGGTGGTACTAGAGCATGGTTTGAAGATTATTGAAATATTTGATATGTTTGATGCACAAAATATATTGAGGTCTAGTAAACTATAGTGATCGGGAAAAATTTTCTTTGATATTTTTTAGGAGTCTTGGAGGACGAGGACATTTAGTTCTCCTACTTCATCTAGTTTTAATTAATTATGTGGGGTGAAAAGGATGATAGGGGATATTGAATCAGATCGGCACAGCGGAAGCATGATGAACCTAATCCATTGGTGGCAGAAAAATGGATGATACGAATGGAGAATATATTTAATGTTTGAAATTATTCCGATGATCAAACGATTTTTTTGCTATCGTATATTAGAAGTAGAGGTTGATCATTAATGGGAACAATGAAAAGAATTTTTGGAGATCAGTGAAAAGACTGATAAGGACAAGTTTACTAAAAAAATATGATTAAAAATGAATTAAAAAGCAATAATAAGAGGGTCAAGACATCTGAATTTGAAAAGGGAAGTCACCACAAAAGACTCGATTTTGTGTGAATTGTAAGTTAAATTATGAAACAAGTTTCTATTCTCGGGTAATTGGAGTCTATTTTACTTATGGAAAGTTGGATTATAAAATAAAAGACTGCCCTTTGAACTAGAAGAAAGATTCATTGCCTCCTGAATCATCAGCCTATGTTAGAGTATATGCTATCATCGAATTGTTGAATCTCGGATTTTGATGATGAAGTCAATTGTCATTTGTTATCTAATCTATATGTTGAGATAAGTGTACAGGATTAACTACGATGAAAGTAAGATATGCAGCAGGATTTGCGCAGTTGTCAAGACAATGATCACGTTGGGAGTTCCTCATATCAATGCAGAATATACGATTTCGTAGACATAATATCATTAGGAACAGAAACACAATTGTCCTTTCAATCTTACATATTTGGTTCTTGACAGATAGGGCATAGAGTAATTGGAGCATATCAGTAAAAAGGGAAACATATCAGAGCTTATCAATGGCATATAAAATGTTCCGAAGCATATCAACGGCATATGGGACATTTCGAAGCAACATCATCAGTGAATGAAGCATTTCAGAGCATATCAAAAACAAATATCGTACAGAAGCTCAAACGTCGTCCTTGACATTGCAATCATATCATTCTCATCCATACCATGAACAAAAACAACTCACCAAAACTCTGGATGTCATATCAAACATATAGAAGGTGTAGTGGGATCTCAGTCAGAATGTGATTCATCCATTTCTGAATGACCACCTGACAAAAGTCTCCCACTTCTGGGAGCTCCATCCACCCACGTCTAGGTGAAGTTAGAGGGGGCCGGCAGAGCATCACAGGCTCTAAGCACATAGCCTTTACCATTTCTAGCAAAGGCCCAGAATATCCCACATAGCGGGACCCCACATAGCGGGCAATAAGTGCATACCCTTTACCATTTCTGGCAAAGGTCCAGACAATCCCACACACCAGAGTACAAGAGGGCAGTTTTAACAATAAGTAGCATATATCGGAAGCACACGCAGAACAACGAAACGTGCATGTGCCTTTTCGAGACAATACGAAACAAAGAACAAATCTCTCACAAATGTATTCAGATTTGGAATGAAATGAAAACAAGAGTGTACAAGGATTCCAAGCAATCATATTTAGCTCAATTCCAAAACTGCATGCTATATTTTAAATAGAGTTATAGTAAGACCCTTACTCACCAAAACTCCCTATGAGTTGTGGAACAATAAAAAACCCAATGTTTCATATTTTAAAGCCTTTGGGTGTAAGTGTTTTATCTTGAATGAAAAAGATAACTTAGGAAAATTTGATGCTAAATCCGATGAAGGAATCATTCTTGGTTATTCTTCGGTTTCTAAAGCTTTTCGTATCTTCAACAAAAGAACTTTAATTATTGAAGAATCCATTCATGTTATTTTCAATGAGATTTCCGAAATCAGGAAAAATGATTTTGATGATGATGTTAATTTTGATTCCTTGAATTTAAATGAAACCCCGTCTCCTACTAGCAACTTGGATGCATCCACTTCCGAAACATCCTTACCCAAGGATTGGAAGTATGTAGATGCTCATCCTAAGGAGCTAATCTTAGGACACACATCAAAGGGGGTTCAAACACGTTCTTCTCTTAAAAATTTTGGTGCCAACGCCGCTTTTCTCTCCCCAATTGAATCCAAATGTGTTGATGAAGCCATGAAAGATGATTCATGGATTATCGCAATGCAAGATGAATTAAATCAATTTGAGAGAAATTAGGTTTGGAAGCTTGTTCATAGGCTAAATAACCAGTTAGTTATTGGTACTAAATGGGTTTTTAGAAACAAGCAAGATGAATATGGTATCGTGGTTAGAAACAAGGCTAGATTAGTGGCCAAAGATTTCAACCAAGAAGAAGGTATCCATTACGAAGAAACCTTCGCTCCCGTGGCTCGATTAGAAGCCATAAGGATGCCCCTTACCTATGCTAGTAGCAATAATTTTAAGTTGTTTCAAATGGATGTTAAAAGCGCTTTTCTTAATGGTTTTATTTCCGAGAAAGTCTATATTGAACAACCTCCTGGATTTGAAAATAATAGCCTCCCTAATCATGTGTTTAGATTAACTAAAGCTCTCTATGGTTTAAAACAAGCTACGAGGGCTTGGTATAAGAGACTTAGTTCTTTTCTTATCGAAAATAAATTCACAAAAGGCAAGGTTGATACTACATTGTTCATCAAGAATTTTGAAAATGATTTTCTCATTGTTCAGATTTATGTTGATGATATCATCTTTGGTTCTACGAATGAATCTCTTTGTGAATCTTTTGCTAAAACTATGAGTCTTGAATTCGAAATGAGTTTAATGGGAGAATTAACATTCTTCTTAGGCTTACAAATCAAACAAATAAGCAATGACATCTTTATTAGTCAAACTAAATATGCTATGAATTTGCTAAAAAAGTTTAATATGAATAACTCAAAAGCTATTAACACTCCTATGAGCACCTCCACCAAGTTAGAAATAGATGAAAGTGGAGAAAGCTTCGATCAAAAAACTTATAGGGGCATGATAGGAAGTTTACTTTATCGCACTGCAACTAGACCAGATATCATGTTCAGTGTAGGACTTTGTGCTAGATTTCAATCAAACCCTAAAATATCTCATCTCAAAGCAGTTAAAAAAATACTTAGATATCTTAATAGTACCACAAATCTAGGATTATGGTACCTAAAATCAGAGAATCTTGAGTTAATTGCTTATGCTGATGCGGACTTTGTTGGCTGTAAACTAGATAGAAAAAGCACATCAGGAACATGTCAATTTTTAGGACATGCCCTTGTTTCCTGGTCATCTAAGAAACAAAACTCGATTTCACTATCAACAACCGAAGCTGAATATATTGCAGCAAGTGCATGTTGTGCCCAAGTTGTATGGATGAAAAACACCTTAAAAGATTATAAAATTCATCTTAAAAATATTCCCATTAAATGTGATAACACAAGTGCAATATGCTTAACGAAGAATCCTATACAACACTCAAGAACAAAACATATTGATATTAGACATCACTTTATACGAGATCATGTTACTAATCATAATGTAATCATAGAGTTCATTGATATTAAACATCAACTAGCTGATATTTTTACAAAACCTCTAACCGAAGAACAATTTGATTTCATAAGAAGAGAAATAGGAATGTTGATGTGTACGAATACATAAACTAGTTAAAATTATTTTTCGGACTTTATTGAATGATCAAATTACTTGATTGCCATTACATGCCTAAATAACATGTTGGAAATTATGTGTTGAATACAAAAATTTCCATAACAATAAGCATATTTTGTCTTCATGATTGTATTTGAAAATGTATAGCATAGCCTTGTCCGAATGCATGAAAGTGTTAATTTCATTTTCGGAGTCGCTTAACAATTGGTATCCTAACAATCAAATTTTCTCATACACTTATTATATGAAAAATATTTTTCTAAAATAGATTTGATGAAATGATTCCTGCTTATAAATTCCATCTTGAAATATGGATGATAGTGTTTTTACTTGCAAATATTTGTTTCACATACATATCTTGATCCTTGTAAAAATGAAGCATGATTTGATCTCTCATCGATTTTAACTTCACTCAAAGTAAACTCACAAATAGCTGGTATCACAAATGGCCTTCCGCCTTCATGCAAAAAGATTATAACAAATAAAAAGGAAGAAGTATTCAAAGCGATCTACATATCATGCTTTCCTTTATATGCTTGTATAATTGATTTCCTATCACTCACTATTGGAAAATAACATGAACCTAGTAATGGCATGAACAATTATCAAACTTATGCTCAAAATTTGCTTATATTATTCTCCTGGTATCACAATTACCACACTTTTTGTTGATGACAAAGGGGGAGAAATATATGAGTATTAATGTCATGCTTGCATCACCAAGAGATATATGAATAGATGCTATGATTGCTATAATTTACATTATGCCTTGTTTGTATCGTGTCAAGATATCAAACAAAAAACTTGCATCGTAATTTTACGTATTGATATCTTACCATGTGATGAAATGCAATACTTGCTAAAACATTTGAAATGTGTGCATCATGTAATAATATCAAAATCTTACTTCACAGTTTTACATGTTGATATCTTACAATATGATTAATTGCTACTATTACCATCATTCAAACTTGTAATGTAAAATTTGAAAATGAATGTCAAGCCTTGACAACATCTTCAAAGAGAAACATCATGATAGGAATCATGATGGGAGTATTGATAAGTTTAAATGATTTTAACTTATCAATATGTCTCTTGAATTCAAAGGTTTTGAATTCAAGAATGACTTATCTCAAGTATGACATATAGACAGGGGGAGTTAAGGTTAACTCCATTATCAATTGATTGTCATCATGAAAAAGGGGGAGATTGTTGAATCTCGGATTTTGTTGATGAATTCAATTGTCATTTATTATCTAATCTATATGTTGAGATAAGTATGCAGGATTAACTACGATGAAAGTAAGATATGCAGCAGGAGTTGCGCCGGAGTCAAGACAATGATCACGTTGGGAGTTCGAGAGTTCGACGGAAGTTCGGACAGTCGTCAGAGGTTCTGCGGGAACAAATCCGAGAAGTCCATGAGCTTGCCAAAGAAGCTCATCGGAACTCGCCAAGTGGATCGTCGCAAGTCCAGGAGTTTGCCGGAAGTCCGCAGGAGCATCACCGAGTGTTAATCAGATGATCGACGAAAGTTCGCCGGAAGCTAGCCGGAAGAAGCGATTGATGCACCGGAGCAAGTTACAGTAAATGTCTTAGGGAATATCGTAGTTAGCACAATGATTAATTTAGAAATGGGAGGTGATCCCATTAACTTAATCTTGGGGCAATTGGGCCCCTGAAAAACCCAAATTGGGCCGAATGGATCAATCCATTCGGACCTTGATTTCTGCCAGGTGGTTGAACTGCCCAATCCAGACGGTGGCACCGCGTGGGCTCAGTCTCCGAGAGAGACTGGGTGGCGCAACCGCCCCAGCCAGGAGGTTGCACCGCCTAGGCTCGGTCTCCGAGCTCTGGCTGAGCGGTGCAACCGTGACACGCCCCTCAAAATATCGACAATATTTAAAATTTTCATCACAACTAATCCAGGATCCAAACACACATTTGAGGTCACTAAGAAAACATTCAGATCAAAAATTTCACCTCTATAGTCTACAAATTCATAACCCTGTGCAGTTCATAAACATCCCACACATCACTCGATAATTCAAACAAACTGAACTTAACTCATCAAAATAATAACCACAACATAAAATTCACAAGCGGGGAAGTCTATGCAGTCACCAAACCAACGATTACCATAAGATCATATCATTACATAAATTTAACTTAACATTCCAAAATTCTATACACGAGGGATCCTTTATCTTACACAAAATCCACACGTTTAGATTTATCGTCGCATTTCATAAGATGCAAAGTATCTTACACAACAAAAACACATATGCTAACATAGATCTGCCCAAAATCTTCTAAACTTTCCACCGCCTCAGCCCAATCTTAACATTTAAGCAAGCGATACGCTATCCTGAAAAATTTATCAACAAACGGGGTGAGCATAAAGAGCTCAGCAAGTGACTAACATATCAATATCAAAATAGTACAATTTCCAAAGAGATACAGTTTCAAAATACAAGGTAGAATATACGATTTCGTAGACAAAATATCATTAGGAGCAGAAACACAATTGTCCTTTCAATCTTACATATTTGGTTCGTGACAGATGGGGCATAGAGTAATTGGAGCATATCAGTAAAAAGGGAAACATATCGGAGCTTACCAATGGCATATTAAATGTTCCGAAGCATATCAACGGCATATGGGACATTTCGAAGCAACATCATCAGTGAATGAAGCATTTCAAAGCATATCAAAAACAAATATCGTACAGAAGCTCAAACGTCGTCCTTGACTATCATTCTCATCTAGAGCATGAACAGAAACAACTCACCAAAACTCTGGATGCCATATCAAACATATAGAAGGTGTAGTGGGATCTCAGTCAGAATGTGATTCATCCATTTCTGAATGACCACCTGACAAAAGTCTCCCACGTCTGGGAGCTCCATCCACCCACGTCTAGGTGAAGTCAGAGGGGGCCGGCAGAGCATCGCAGGCTCTAAGCACATACCCTTTACCATTTCTAGCAAAGGTCCAGAATATCCCACATAGCGGGACCCCACATAGCGGGCAATAAGCGCATACCCTTTACCATTTCTGGCAAAGGTCCAGACAATCCCACACACCAGAGTACAAGAGGGCAGTTTTAACAATAAGTAGCATATATCGGAAGCACACGCGGAACAACGAAACGTGCATGTGCCTTTTCGAGACAATATGAAACAAAGAACAAATCTCTCACAAATATATTCAGATTTGGAATGAAATGAAAACAAGAGTGTACAGGGATTCCAAGCAATCATATTTAGCTCAATTCCAATAAGAAGGTTAGACGAATTCAAATATCCAAAGGAATGGAACAAAATACGCGAAATCGACCAAAGCTCGATTTCGGACAGAATTCCAGTGGCACATCAAACAAATATTTCAGAATATCAATTATGCTCCAATACCCATAAGAAAGTTATGGTCGAACCATATATCAATCTATATTCTGATGGAACAAATTTCATATGAAACAGGGCTCCCAACAAGGAGTTACCTTTGATTTGGTAACACAAGGTCAAAAACACAATCACTGTTTTGCAGAATTTATAGGGTCGGATTCAACAGTTAATAGGGTAGGAAATTGAATTCCAAAATTTCCAAACTATATGTCAAAATAAATATTTTCAAATCTAGTTTCAAATAAAATCAATTTGGTATAAATCAGAATTCGCAACAGGGAGTTATTGGCATTTTAGTATCGACAGGTCAGAAATCTTGAACCCTATTTTACAGCGTCTATAGGCTCATTTGAAACAGATGTTTGGGTAAGTATTCTGTGTCTAAAATCTACAAAATCAGTGTCAAAAGGAAGATATACGAGTCTAATTTCAAACAAAATAGTTCCTGCCCGAATTCACATTTTGTACTAAAACTTATAGCTGAAACAGTGTATAGGGGTCAGTTTACCGAAAAAACTTCAGAATCCATGGTTCTATGACCAAAGAGAGACATATCAGTTTCTAAATAGAAATCGTTCAATTTATTTTGAATCAACATAAAAACAGAGACTAAAATTTCTATAGGATGGGGTTAGAACACTTGCCTTTGAGAATTTTGACCCGAAGTGAAAAGATTAAAGCAAGAACCCTAAAAACCTCAATTTTCTTCTTCTTCTTCTTCTTCTTCTTTCTTTCTTTTTTCCCTGATCACCCACGAGCTGCCTTCTCTGCTTCCTTAAGAACGAAGGCAGAGAGGCTTAAACGGTGGAATTTGTCATTTTGTACGTTTTGCAGTTTAGTCCTTGTTTTTATCATATTCACGATTAGGTCCTTAGGGTTTACATATAGGTCCTCAGATTATTTCTCTTTTTTTTTTAACAGATCTCCCAAATCTTACAAATAAGTTACCTTTGATTCATACTCTATTTCTTTTATCAATTTAAAATAAATGCTTACATTATCACTAGAAATTTATACGAAAATTAGGAAATGAGGGGTGTTACAAACCGCCTCAGTCAGGCGGTGGCACCGCTTGAGCTCGGTCTTCGAGCTCTGGCAGGAGGTGCAACCGTCCCTGACAGAGGTGGCATCGCCCAAAGCCTCAGTCTTCGAGCTCTGCCAGGCAGTGCAACCGCCAGATCCCGAAATTCCGGGAAATGATAGTTTTGAGCTACAAATTCAAACTGGGTTGGGGCATATAAATATCCCACCCTTTCAGCACTGATAGGGCACTCATAACACACCAAAATCCTGATCTTATTCTGTGATTCTTGTAGCTCAAAATTGTTGTAAAGGCCAAAAGTTCTTCTCCCTCTTTTCTTCCAAGTTCTGATCTTTAAAGAGAGGAGAGAAAATTCTGTAAGGGTTGTCTCCTAAGCCAGTCAACAGGAGTGAAATGGTAAAAGGGTGGTTGGCCTTCGCTTATTGAAGGAAGGCCTCTAGTTGACGTCGGTGACCTCGTCGGTTGAGGAAGCCAAAAATGGAGTAGGTCAAGATTGACCGAACCACTTTAAATCTCGGTTTGTATTTACTTTAAGCATCTTATCCTTACTACAAATCTCCTCAAAAGCTTAATGCTTTCTACGCATATACGATCGGGTTTCAAGCTTTGCACTTTCCGAATCGGCGTTTAGACGTAAATCAGTTTTATCGTACAATCATCATATTTCAGTTTGCGTTTACGTTTTGATTTCAATCATAACTGCAAACTGCCTTTATATCCTTGCTTTAACTGCATCTCGCTTAATCAAGTGATTTACGAATCTGCATTTAGACGTAAATCAGTTTTTTCGTACGAATATCATATTTCAGTTTGCGCCTACTATCTGATTTGAACCATAACTGCAAACTGCATTTATATCTTTGCTGCATCTCGCTTAATCAAATGTTAAAGTGATTTACAAATTAGGCTTTCTTACCGAAATCACTTTTATCGAACGAACGCAGTTTTTTAATCGTAGAAGGTTTTCCGCTGCACTAATTCACCCCCCCCCCCTCTTAGTGCTTTTGATCCTAACAATTGGTATCAGAGCGTGGTTAACTCTCAAATGGATTAAAACCCAAGAGAGATGGCATACGCCGGAAACCAAGAGGATCATTCTATTACACGTCCACCCATATTTAATGGGACAGACTACACCTATTGGAAGACCCGAATGAGGATCTTTCTTATTTCTATGGATTTTGAACTTTGGAATCTTGTCGAAAATGGATTTTCGAAGTCTTCTCTTTCAGTGATCGATTGGAATGAATTGGAGAAGAAGGCTTTCACTCTTAATGCAAAGGCTATGAATGCCTTATTTTGTGCGCTTGATAAAAACGAGTTTAACCGTGTTTCGGTTTGTGAAACCGCATTTGATATTTGGCACACACTCGAAGTGACTCACGAAGGCACAAGTAGAGTGAAAGAGTCAAAAGTCAATATTTTGTTACATTCTTTCGAACTTTTCCGGATGAAACCGAGTGAGACTATTAGTGATATGTTTACCCATTTCACGGATGTCGTCAACGGTCTAAAAGGACTCGGAAAAAGTTTTTCGGATTTTGAGCTCGTAAATAAGATTCTAAGATCCCTTCCTAAGAGTTGGGATCCTAAAGTCACTACTATTCAAGAGGCGAAAGATCTAAACAACTTCCCTCTTGAAGAACTAATCAGGTCATTAATGACCTACGAGTTGACTTGCAAAGCTCATGAAGAGCAAGAAGACATCCTTCCAAAGAACAGGAAGGATATGGCACTTAGAACTTCAAAAGATCACTTGAGAGAAAACTCAAGTGATGAGGACTGTGACAATAACTTGGCACTTATAACAAGAAAATTTAAAAAATTCATTAAAGGAAACAAGTTTAAGAATGAAACAAAAAATAAATTTGAACCCAAGAAGGACCAAATTATTTGCAATGAGTGCAAAAAGCCGGGACTCTACGAGAGTGATTGTCCCCAAGTCAAAAAGAGAACATCAAAGAAGAAGGCACTCAAAGCAATATGGGATGACTCGAGCGCGTCCGAAGAAGAGGAGTCCAACACCGAGCAAGTTGCTAATTACGCCTTAATGGCCATCGGAGAGGAGGTAACGAATTTAATAGATGCAGATTTATCATATGATGAATTATTAAATGCTTGCCATGACTTATTTGATGAATGCAATATTATTAGTAGAAAATACAAATTGCTAAAAAAGGAGCATGATAGTCTTACTTGTAATTCCGATAAGTTAAAAGCTGAATATCATGATAGTTTAGGTTCATGCATAAAATGCCATGATCTAGAAACTCTCCAAAAGGAAAACTTGCTACTTAAGGACACCTTGAAGAAATTCGAGGTTGGTAGCAAGTCCTTGAACATGATCCTTGCAAACAAGGGTCATGTTCCCAAAAGAAGTGGAATCGGATTTGTGAGAAGTCCTCACCAAAATCCAACCACCTTCATAAAAGGCCACATCTTACATGTTCGACACCAAAGCAAATGCAACTTTTGTTGCAAACTTGGACACAAAACGCATTATTGTCCATTCAAGAAAATTAGTCCAAACAAATTAATTTAGGTTCCTAAAGGAACCATGATAAATTCTATGCAACATAATAAACAATATATATCTATTTTTGAGGCATCCAAAAGCAAATGGGTACCTAAAGATCATCCTTTCTTGTAGAAACCTATACCATCGCAAGCTAGGAGCAAGAGATGGTACCTTGATAGTGGATGCTCAAGGCATATGATCGGAGATCCATCTCAATTCTCTAAGCTCACAAGCATAGACGAAGGCTGTCACCTTCGGAGACAACAACAAGGGTAAAATCATTGGCAAAGGAACCATAGGTAACAAATCCAACTTCTTTATTGAAGATGTTTTGTTAGTTGATGGTTTAAAACATAACCTCTTAAGCATTAGTCAATTATGTGATAAAGGATATATTGTCAGATTCGAATCTAACGCTTGCATCATTGAAAAACCACACAAAAATACATCTATGATTGCATTAAAACAAAATAACATATACACTATTGACATCAATGATTTGTGTAATGAAATGTGTTTTTCTGTTTTGAATGAGGATGCTTGGCTATGGCATAGAAGATTAGGTCATGCTAGCATGAAACTAATCACTCAAATATCATCTAAAGAACTTGTAAGAGGAATTCCTCATATCAAGTTCATCAAAGATAATGTATGTGATGCTTGCCAATTAGGTAAACAAATTAAGGGTAGTTTCAAATCTAAGAATCAAATAAGCACCTCTAGGCCCTTACAATTGATCCATATGGACTTGTTCGGACCAATCTCTACATCAAGCCTAGGAGGTAGCAAATACGCCTTCGATAGCAGATACACATGGACTTACTTCTTAAAACATAAAAATGAATGCTTTAGATATTTTACCAAGCTTTGTAAACTTGTTCAAAAAGAGAAGGGTTCTACGATTTCGTCAATTAGAAGTGATCACGGTGGTGAATTTCAAAACCATGATTTCCAAGAATTTTGTGAACTCAATGGATACAACCATAATTTCTCTACTCCAAGAAATCCTCAACAAAATGGAGTAGTAGAAAGAAAAAATCGAAATTTACAAGAAATGGCAAGAACCATGTTGAATGAACATAGCCAACCCAAATATTTTTGGGCCGAAGCCGTAAACATTACATGCTATATTTTAAATAGAGTTCTAGAAAGACCCTTACTCACCAAAACTCCCTATGAGTTATGGAACAACAAAAAACCCAATGTTTCATATTTTAAAGTCTTTGGGTGTAAGTGTTTTATCTTGAATGAAAAATATAACTTAGGAAAATTGGATGCTAAATCCGATAAAGGAATCTTTTTGGTTATTCTTCGGTTTCTAAAGCTTTTCGTATCTTCAATAAAAGAACTTTAATTATTGAAGAATCCATTCATGTTGTTTTCAATGAGATTTCCGAAATCAGGAAAAATGATTTTGATGATGATGTTAATTTTGATTCCTTGAATTTAAATGAAACCCCGTCTCCAACTAGCAACTTGGATGCATCCACTTCCGAAACATCCTTACCCAAGGATTGGAAGTATGTAGATGCTCATCCTAAGGAGCTAATCTTAGGAGACACATCAAAGGGGGTTCAAACACGTTCTTCTCTTAAAAATTTTGGTGCCAACGTCGCTTTTCTCTCCCATATTGAACCCAAATGTGTTGACGAAGCCATGAAAGATGATTCATGGATTATCGGAATGCAAGATGAATTAAATTAATTTGAGAGAAACGAGGTATGGAAGCTTGTTCCTTGGCCAAATGACCATTTAGTTATTGGTACTAAATGGGTTTTTAGAAACAAGCAAGATGAATATGGTATCGTGGTTAGAAACAAGGCTAGATTAGTGGCCAAAGGTTTCAACCAAGAAGAAGGTATCGATTACGAAGAAACCTTCGCTCCTGTGGCTCGATTAGAAGCCATAAGGATGCTCCTTGCCTATGCTACTAGCAATAATTTTAAGTTGTTTCAAATGGATGTTAAAAGCGCTTTTCTTAATGGCTTTATTTCCGAATAAGTCTATGTTGAACAACCTCCTGGATTTAAAAATAATAGCCTCCCAAATCATGTGTTTAGATTAACTAAAGGTCTCTATGGTTTAAAACAAGCTCCGAGGGCTTGGTATGAGAGACTTAGTTCTTTTCTTATCGAAAATAATTTCACAAAAGGCTAGGTTGATACTACATTGTTCATCAAGAATTTTGAAAATGATTTTCTCATTGTTCAGATTTATGTCGATGATATTATCTTTGGTTCTACGAATGAATCTCTTTGTGAATCTTTTGTTAAAACTATGAGTCTTGAATTCGAAATGAGTTTAATGGGAGAATTAACATTCTTCTTAGGCTTACAAATCAAACAACTAAGCAATGGCATCTTTATTAGTCAAACTAAATATGCAATGAATTTGCTAAAAAAGTTTAATATGAAAAACTCAAAAACTATTAACACTCCTATGAGCACCTCCACTAAGTTAGAAATTGATGAAAGTGGAGAAAGCTTCGATCAAAAAACTTATAGGGGCATGATAGGAAGTTTCCTTTACCTCACTGCAACTAGACCAGATATAATGTTCAGTGTTGGACTTTGTGCTAGATTTCAATCAAACCCTAAGATATTTTATCTCAAAGCAGTTAAAAAAATACTTATATATCTTAATGGTACCACAAATCTAGGATTATGGTACCCAAAATCAAAGAATCTTGAGTTAATTGCTTATGCTGATGTGGACTTTGTTGGCTATAAACTAGATAGAAAAAACACATCAGGAACATGTTAATTTTTAGGACATGCCCTTGTTTCCTGGTCATCTAAGAAACAAAACTCGATTGCATTATCAACAACCGAAGCTGAATATATTGTAGCAAGTGCATGCTATGCACAAGTTGTATGGATGAAAAACACCTTAAAAGATTATAAAATTCATATTAAAAATATTCCTATTAAATGTGATAACACAAGTGCAATATGCTTAACGAAGAATCCTATACAACACTCAAAAACAAAACATATTGATATTAGACATCACTTTATACGAGATCATGTTACTAATCATAATTTGATCATAGAGTTCATTGATACTAAACATCAACTAGCTGATATTTTTACAAAACCTCTAAGTGAAGAACAATTTGATTTCATAAGAAGAGAATTAGGAATGTTGATGTGTCCGAATACATAAACTAGTTAAAATTATTTTTCATACTTTATTTAAAGATCAAATCACTTGATTGCCATTACATGCCTAAATAACATGTTGGAAATTATGTGTTGAATACAAAAATTTCCATAACAACAAGCATGTTTTGTCTTCATGATTGTATTTGAAAATCTATAGCATAGTCTTGTCCAAATGCAAGAAAGTGTTAATTTCATTTTCGGAGTCGCTAAACAATTGGTATCCTAACAATTGAATTTTCTCATACACTTATTATATGAAAAATATTTTTCTAAAATAGATTTGATGAAATGATTTCTGCTTATAAATTCCATCTTGAAATATGGATGATAGTGTTTTTACTTGCAAAGATTTGTTTCACATACATATCTTGATACTTGTAAAAATGAAGCATGATTTGATCTCTCATCGATTTTAACTTCACTCAAAGTAAACTCACAAATAGCTGGTATCACAAATGGCCTTCCTCCTTCATGCAAAAAGATTATAACAAATAAAAAGGAAGAAGTATTCATAGCGATCTACATATCATGCTTTCCTTTATATGCTTGTATAATTGATTTCCTATCACTCACTATTGGAAAATAACATGAACCTAGTAAAGGCATGAACAATTATCACACTTATGCTCAAAATTTGCTTATATTATTCTCCTAGTATCACAATTACCACACTTTTTGTTGATGACAAAGGGGGAGAAATATATGAGTATTAATGCCGTGCTTGCATCACCAAGAGATATATGAATAGATGCTATGATTGCTATAATTTGCATTATGCCTTGTTTGTATCGTGTCAAGATATCAAACAAAAAACTTGCATCGTAATTTTACGTATTGATATCTTACCATATGATGAAATGCAATACTTGCTAAAACATTTGAAATGTGTGCATCATGTAATGATATCAAAATCTTACTTTGCAGTTTTACATGTTGATATCTTACAATATGATTAATTGCTACTATTACCATCATTCAAACTTGTAATGTAAAATTTGAAAATGAATGTGAAGCCTTGACATCATCTTCAGAGAGAAACATCATGATGGGAATCATTATGGGAGTATTGATAAGTTTAAATGATTTTAACTTATCAATATGTCTCTTGAATTCAAATGTTTTGAGTTCAAGAATGGCTTATCTCAAGTATGACATATAGACAGGGGGAGTTAAGGTTAACTCCATTATCAATTGATTATCATCATAAAAAAGGGAGAGATTGTTGAATCTCAGATTTTGATGATGAATTCAATTGTCATTTGTTATCTAATCTATATGTTGAGATAAGTGTGCAGGATTAACTACGATGAAAGTAAGATATGCAGTAGGAGTTGCGCTAGAGTCAAGACAATGATCACGTTAGGAGTTCGAGAGTTCGACGGAAGTTCGGACAATCGTCGGAGGTTCTACGGGAACAAATCCGAGAAGTCCATGAGCCTGCCAAAGAAGCCTGTCGGAACTCGCCATGTGGATCGTCGCAAGTCCAGGAGTTTGCCGAAAGTCCACAGGAGCATCACCGAGGGTTCATCGGATGATCGACAGAAGTTCGCCGGAAGCTCGTCGGAAGAAGCGATTGATGCATCGGAGCAAGTTGCAGTAAATGTCTTAGGGAATATCGTAGTTAGCATAATGATTAAGTTGAAAATGGGAGGTGATCCCATTAACTTAATCTTGGGGCAATTGGGCCCTTGAAAAACCCAAATTGGGTCGAATGGATCAATCCATTCGGACCTTGATTTCTGCCAGGCGGTTGAACCGCCCAAGCCAGGCGATGGCACCGCCTGGGCTCAATCTCCGAGCGAGACTGGGAGGTGCAACCGCCCCAGCCAGGAGGTGGCACCACCTGGGCTCAGTCTCCGAGCTCTGGCTGAGCAGTGCAACCGCCTTAGTCAGGCGGTGGCCCCGCTTGAGCTCGGTCTTCGAGCTCTAGCAGGAGGTGCAACCGCCCCTGACAGAGGTGGCACCGCCCAGAGGCTCAATCTTCGAGCTCTGCCAGGCTGTGCAACCGCCAGATCTCGAAATTCCGGGAATTGATAGTTTTGAGCTCCAAATTCAAACTATGTTGGGGCCTATAAATACCCCACCCTTTCAGCACTGAAAGGGCACTCAAAACAAACCGAAATCCTGATCTTATTCTGTGATTCTTAGAGCTCAAAATTATTGTAAAGGCCAAAAGTTCTTCTCCCACTTTTCTTCCAAGTTTTGATCTTTAAAGAGAGGAGAGAAAATTCTGTAAGGGTTGTCTCCTAAGCCCGTCAAAAGGAGTGAAACTGTAAAAGGGTGGTTGGCTTTCGCCTATTGATGGAAGGCCTCTAGTTGACGTCGGTGACCTCGTCGGTGGAGGAAGCCAAAAGTGGAGTAGGTCAAGATTGACCGAACCACTCTAAATCTCGGTTTGCATTTACTTTGAGCATCTTATCCTTACTGTAAATCTCCTCAAAAGCTTACTGCTTTCTACACATATATGATCTGGTTTCAAGTTTTGCACTTTCCGAATCGGCGTTTAGACGTAAATCAGTTTTATCGTATGATCATAATATATCAGTTTGCGTTTACGTTTTGATTTCAATCATAATTGCAAACTGCCTTTATATCCTTGCTTTAACTGCATCACGCTTAATCAAGTGATTTACGAATATGCATTTAGACGTAAATCAATTTTTTCGTACGAATATCATATTTCAGTTTGCGCCTACTATCTGATTTGAACCATAACTGCAAACTGCATTTATATCTTTGCTGTATCTCGCTTAATCAAATGTTAAAGTGATTTACGAATCAGGCTTTCTTACCGAAATCACTTTTATCGAACGAACCTAGTTTTTTTAATCGTAGAAGGTTTTCCGCTACACTAATTCACCCCCCCCCCACTTAGTGCTTTTGATCCTAACACGAATATGATTCTAAAACTTATGAATTAGTGGTCGAAGGTATTATTCATGTTTATGAATGAATTTATATATTTGTTTGACCTTATGTCTCATCTATGATTTAATTTATAATATTTTGCTTATCACTTGGGTATTCAACCTAGACCACTACATTATATGCTATATGTAAATACGATCATTGGACATTCTTTGATTTAGTTCTTGGAGTGATTTAGAGTTTTTATTAGAGAACTTAAACTTTTTGCTGATTTAGTTCTTGGAGTGATTTAGAGTTTTAATATTATACTTGGTATTGATTGACTATCTTCTTATCATACCAATATGGATTGTTATATAACAAATGATCACTTTTTGCATATTAGATCAACTCATCTTTTATTTTGAGTGTTTTGGACAAGATTTATCTCCTTGCTTAATGTATCCTAGGATGACTTGCTCGGATTACCTCCAAACATGACTTTGTTTTTTATTTGGTCTTTGGGAAAATCTCAATATCTAAGCCTCTACAGAATGACATCATTTTAGTAAGTGGAATTGGAAAAGCAACTATAAGGACTATTAAATGAGGATTTTATTTGGCTTAATATTTCATCATGGGGTGCTCTGGTACTATTAGTGAAGAAGAAGGATGGAACATTGAGGCTTTGTATTGATTACAAACAGCTGAATTAGGTGACCATCAAAAACAAGTATCCCATACCCAGAATTGATGATTTGTTTGATCAACTGCAAGGTGCACAAGTATTCTCTAAAATTGACCTGAGGTCAGTTTACTATCAGTTGAAGATCAAGGAGGAGGATATTCCAAAAACAGCATTTAGAACTTGATATGGTCACTAAGAATTCTTGTTGATGCCTTTTGGTTTGATTAATGCCCCTGTAGCTTTTATGGAACTAATGAATAGGATATTTCAACAACTTTTGGATGATTGTATAATTGTATTCATTGATGATATATTAGTGTATTCAACGAGTAATCAGGAGCATGAGGAACACTTGAGAAATGTATTGTCCATACTAAGAGAAAAGAAGTTGATTGCAAAGTTCACCAAATGTGAATTTTGGTTGAATGAAGTTGCTTTCTTCGCCCATGTGATTTCAGGGAAGGGCATATCTGTTGATCCAAAGAAAGTAGAAGCTGTAGTTAAATAGGAAGTAACAACAAATATAACAGAAGTTAGAAGCTTCTTGGGCATGGCAGGCTATTATAAGATATTTATGGAGAGATTTTCTTGAATCGCTCAACCTCTCACCAAACTCACTAAAAAGAATGTGAAATTTGTATGGGATGATAACTGTGAGCAAAGTTTTCAAGAGTTAAAAAGAAGTTTGGCTAGTGCCCCTATTCTCACTATTCTAAGTGGTAGTGAGGGATTTGTAGTTTATATGGATACTTCAAGAAAGGGAATTGGATGTGTTTTGATGCAGGAAGGGAGAGTGATTGCTTATGCTTCTATACAACTAAAAGGTTATGAACTGAATTATCCAACTCATGATTTGGAATTGGCAGTAATTATTTTTTCTCTAAAGATTTGAAGACATTATTTATATGGGCGGCAATTTAAAATCATTACTGATCATAAGAGTTTAAAATATATTTTCACTCAGAAATAGTTAAACATGAGGCAGCGAAGATGGATAGAACTTTTAAAGGATTATGATTGTGCCATCCGTTATCACCCAAGCAGAGCCAATGTTGTAGCTAATGCACTTAGTAGAAAATCTATAAATTTTATGGCTAGTCTAATCATGAAGCAGTGGAAGTTATTAGAAGAAAATTTTGATTTGAATGCTATTAGGAAAGAGCAAGACTCAATGATATTGATAGCCTTCATTCAAGTGCAATCTGATCTTACTCAACACATTAAGGAAGGACAATTATGACATCCACGTTTAATCTACTTGAGGAATAAAGTAGAAAGGAAATTAAAACCAAAATTTCAAGTTTGAAAGGATGGTCTATTGAGATTTGCGGATAGAGTATGTGTACCAAATGAACCAGATATCAAGAACCAAATCCTAAAGGAAAGTCATACTTCAAAGTACACTATGCATCCTAGGAGCACTAAGATGTCTAGAGATCTCCAAAGTCATTATTGGTGGGAAGGCATGAAGTAGAAATTTGCAATGTATGTTTCAAAATGTTTAACTTGTTAGCAAATCAAAGGAGAACACCAAAGGCCTAGAGGGTTGTTGCAACCTTTAGATATTCCTAAATGGAAAGTGGAATATGTTACCATGGATTTGTTTTAGGACCTCTCGAAAGCATGATGCTATTTGGGTTATCATTGATAGATTAACAAAATCTACACATTTTTTATCGATTAATATGACTTATTCATTTGATAGACTTGCAGATTTATATGTCAATGAAATAGTAATACTTTATGGTATTTCAAAGGAGATCATCTCTAATAGAGGCTCCAGATTTCTCTCTAGATTCTGGAGAAGATTATAGTAATCTATGGGCACTACAGTTAAGTTTAGCACTGCATATCATACTCGAAGATTTGCTTAGAGCCTATGTTATGGATTGGAAAGGTGAATGAGATAAAGATATTTCACTTATTGAGTTCACTTATAATAATAATTATCATTCAAGTATTCAGATGGCTCCTTATGAAGCTTTATAGGGGCGAAAGTGCATAACACCTTTATTTTGGGAGGAAGTTGGTGACAGAAAGTTGTTAGCACCAGACAATGTACAAGAAACTATCAAGAAAATTCAAGTTATAAGGAAAAGGTTGAAAACTGCTCAGAGTCATCAAAAGAGTTATGCTAACAATAGAAGACGAGATATTGAGTTTGAAATCAGAGATTTTGTGTTCTTAAAGGTCTCCCCTTCCAAAGGCATTGTAAGGTTTGGGAAGAAAGGAAAGTTAAGCCCAAGATTTATTGGACCTTTAGAGGTCCTTGAGAGGGTTAGTTTTGTCACTTACATGATTGCCTTGCCACCATCGTTGTGTCATATCCATAATATATTTCATGTTTCAATGATTAGAAAGTATATACCTGATATTTCTCATATCATTAAGTATGAGCTGATGGAGATCGAGAAAGATTTATCTTATGTGGAAGAGCCCAATTAGATTGTTGATTATAAGAAAAAAATCCTAAGGAATCGGATTATCCCTCTGGTTAAAGTAATTTGGAGACATTATTCTAGAAAGGAAACAACCTGGGAGCTAGAGAAGGAAATGAAAAAGGTTTATCCTCAACTTTTCATCGATAGAGATATGATAAATTTAAAGGACTAAATTTTTCTTTTAAGGGGGGGGGGAGTGTGTAACATCCCTCATTTCTAAATTTTCGTATAAATTTCTAGTTGTAAAGTAAGAATCAATTTTAAATTTGATAAAACATCCGAAGTATAAATCTGAGAACTTATTCATACGATTTGGGGATCTATTCAAAGAGAAAAAAAATATGAGGACTTATATGTAAACTCTGAGGACCTAATCTTAAATATAATAATGCAAGGACTAAACTTCAAAATGTATAAAATTACAAATCCCACCACTTAAGCCTCTCCTCATTTGTTTTGACAAAACCAGAGAAGGCAACTGCATGGAAGAACAAGGAAGAGAGAAAGAAGAAGAAGAAGAAAAAAGGGGAAGAAGAAGAAGAGAATTTTGCGGCTATGGGGTTTTCCTTGCTCAAATCTTCCCATTTGGGATCATAATTCTCAAAGGCAAGTGTTCTAATCCAATCCTATAGAAATATTAGTCTCTGTTCTCAGATTAATTTTAAATAATCTGAAAGATTTTTGCTTAGAACCTGATATTTCTCATGTTAGACACAAAACCATGGATCTGAAATTTTTCGATAAACTGACCCCTATAGATTGTTTCAATCATAATTTTGAGCACCAAACGTGGATTTAGGTAGGACCTTGTTGATTTGAAATATTTGATATGTTTGAGATTCAAATCAGAGATTTTGTGTTCATAAAGGTCTCCCCTTCCAAAGGCATTGCAAGGTTTAGGAAGAAAGGAAAGTTAAGCCCAAGATTTATTGGACCTTTTGAGGTCCTTGAGAGGGTTGGTTCTATCGCTTACAAGATTGCCTTGCCACCATCGTTGTGCCATATCCATAATATATTTCATATTTTGATGATTAGAAAGTATATACCTGATCCTTCTCATATCATTAAGTATGAGCTGATGGAGATCAATAAAGATTTATCTTATTTGAAACTAGACTTGGATATCTTTATTTTGATACATAGATTTAAAAATTTAGAATTCAAAAGCCTATCCTGTTATTTATTGAAGCCGACCCTATGAATTCTGCAAAACAGTGATTTTGTTTTGGACCTTTGGTTACTAAATCAATGGTAATTCCTTGTTGGAAACCTTGATTCGTACGAAACTTATTTCATCAGAAAATATATTGATATATATTTTAACAATAGCTTTCTTTAGGGTATTGGAGCATAATTGACAATTTGAAGTATTTGTTCAATGTGCATCTAGAACTCTGTTAGAAATCAAGCTTTGGTCGATTTCGCATATTCCGTTTTCATTCATTTGGAAATAGATTAAATTCAATTTTCTTCACTCAAATGAGGTTTATATTAATGCTTCAATTCTGTTTTGCTCTTGTTTACAAGTTATTTACATTCTTGAAATATATTATGTAATGTTTATGCTATATCGTATTGACTCATATAGGCAATATTCCAGTTTCATTCCTTTGGATATTGAATTCATCTAACATTCTTATTTGAATTGAGCTATATATTATTGCTTGGAATCCATGTGTACTCTTGCTTTCATTTCCTGTCAAATCTGTATACATTTGTGAAAGATTATTGCTTGCATAATATTAACTCGTGAAGGCACATGTACATTTGGTTGTTCCGCGTGTGCTTCCGATATGTGCTATTTATTGTTCATACTACTCTTTTGTACTCTGGTGATATGGGATAATGTGAACCTTAGCCAGAAATGGTAAAGAAAGTTATGCATAGAGCCTGCGATGCTCTGCCGACCCCCTCTGACTTCACCTAGACGTGGGTAGATAGAGCTCCCAAACGTGGGAGACTTCTGTCTGGAGGTCATTTAGAAATGGATGAATCACATTCTATCTATGGTCCCACTACACCTTCTGTATGTTTGTTATGATATCCAAAGCTTTGGTTATATATTTTTGTTTGTGCTTTGGATAAGAAAGATATGAATGCAATGTCAAAAATGACGTTTCAGCTTCAATTTCGTCTCATTCTTTGATATGCTCCGAAATGTTCGTATACCATTGATACGCTTTGAAATATTTCCTATGCAATTGATATGTTTTGGAATGTCTATTTGCCACTGATATGCTCAGAAACCTTTCATACGTCATTGATAAGCTCCAAAACGTTCAATTGGTTATTAATATGCTCCAATTACTCTATGCTCCATCGGTTATGAATCAAATATGTTTGATTGAAATGACATTTGTGATTCTATACCTAGTGAGATTACGTCTATGAATTCTTTATTTTATGCCTTGTATTTTGTAACCTTATTTGTTTAGAAATTATCTTTTTTTGCCATGCATATGTTAGTCACTTGCTCAGCTTTATATGCTCACTCCATTGCTATATAAATTTTTCAAGATAGCATGTCGCTTGCTTAAATGTTAAAATTGGGCTGAGGCAGTGGAAAGCTAAAAGATTTTGGGCAGATCTTTATTAGTATTTATGTTTTTGTTGTATAAGCACACTTTGCATCTAATGAAATATTGACGGTGAATCTTAGCTTGTGGATTTTATATAAGTTTAAATAACATTTTATGTTTAGGATTCTGGTTTGTTATGTTTAATTTGTGTAATGATATGAACTTGTGATAAACGTTGGTTTTGTGATTGTATAGGCTCCCACACTTGTGAATTTATGTTGTGATTATTAATTTGGTGAGTTGGGATTGGATTTTATGAATCATCGAGTGATGTGTTGTATAGTTATAAACTTTAAATGTTTTATGGATTATTAGATGTTTGGGTGTTCTTAGTATTCTCAAATGTTTGTTTAGATCCTAGATGGAATTGTGATGACAATTTTAATATCATCGATATTTTTGATGGGCATAACAGAGGTGGTATCAAAGCATAGTTTAAGGATTATTGAAATATTTGATATGTTTGATGTGCAAAATATATTGAGATTTAGTAAACTATACTGATCGAGAAAAATTTTCTTTGATATTTTTTAGGAGTCTAGGAGGATGAGGACATTTGGTTCTCCTACTTCATCTGGTTTTGATTAATTAAATGGGATGAAAGAAATGATCGGGGATATTGAATCACAGTGGCACAGTAGAAGCATGATGAACCTAATCCATTGGTGGCAGAAAAATGGATGATACGAATGGAGAATATATTTGATGCTCAAAATTATTCCGATGATCAAACGATTTCTTTTGCCATCGTATATTGGAAGTAGAAGCTGATCATTAATGAGAATGATGAAATGATTTTTTGGAGATCAGTGGATGGAATGAAAAGGACAAGTTTACTAAAAAAATATGATTGGAAATGAATCAGAAAGCAATAACAAGAGGGTCAAGACATCTGAATTTGAAAAGAGAAATCACCATAAAAGACTAGATTATGTGTGAATTGCAGGTTAAATTACGAAACAAGTTTCTATTTTCGGGTGACTGGAGTCTATTTTGTTTATGGAAAGTTAGATTATAAAATAAAAGACTACCCTTTGAACAAGAAGAAAGAGTCATTGCCTCCTGAATCATCAGCCCATGTCAGAGTATATGCTATCACCGAATATGATTCCAAAACTTGTGAATTAGTGGTCGAAGGTATTATTCATATTTATGAAAGAATGCAAATATTTGTTTGACCATAGGTCTCATCTATGATTTGATTTGTAATATTTTGTTTATCACTTGGGTATTCAACCTAGACCACTACATTATGTGCTACATGTAAATACGATCATCGAAGATTCATTGATAACGAACTTGAATATGATCCTCGTTTCTCATTTTTATTAGAGAACTTGAACTTTTTGCTGATTTAGTCCTCCTAGAGATTTGGAGTTTTGATATTATACTTGGTATGGATTGGCTATCTTCTTATCATACCACTATGGATTGTTATATAACATATGATCACTTTTTGCATATTAGATCAGCCCATCTTTTATTTTGAGAGTATTGGACATGATTTATCTCCTTGCCTAATGTATCTTAGGATGACTTGCTCGGATTACATCCAAACGTGACTTTGCTTTTGATTTAGTCTATGGAATAATCATAATATCCAAGCCTCTCTACAGAATGACATCATTTGAGTAAGTGGAATTGGAAAAGCAACTACAAGGATTACTAAATGAGGATTTTATTTGGCTTAATATTTCATCATGGGGTGCTCCGGTACTATTAGTGAAGAAAAAGGATGGGACATTAAGACTTTGTATTGATTATAGATAATTGAATCAGGTAACCATAAAAAACAAGTATCCCATACCCATAATTGATTATTTGTTTGATCAATTGCATGGTGCACAAGTATTCTCTAAGATTGACCTGAGGTTGACTAATGCCTTTTGGTTTGACTAATGCCCCGCTGCTTTTATGGAACTAATGAATAGGATATTTCAACTACTCTTGGATAACTATGTAATTATATTCATTGATGACATATTGGTATATTCAAGGAGTAATCAGGAGCATGAGGAACACTTAAGAAATGTATTATCCATACTAAGAGAAAAGAAGTTGTATACAAAGTTCAGCAAATGCGAATTTTGGTTGAATGAAGTTGCTTTCTTAGGCCATTTGATTTCAGGGAAGGGCATATCTGTTGATCCAAAGAAAGTAGAACCTGTAGTTAAATGGGAAGTACCAACAAATGTAATAGAAGTTAGAAGCTTCTTGGGCATGGTCGGTTATTACAGGAGATTTATGGAGGGATTTTCTCGAATCGCTCAACCTCTCACCAAACTCACTAAAAAGAATGTGAAATTTGCATGGGATGATGATTGTGAGCAAAGTTTTCAAGAGTTATAAAAAAGATTGACTAGTGCCCCTATTCTCACTATTCCAAGTGGTAGTGAGGGATTTGTAGTTTATACTGATGCTTCAAGAAAGGGCTTTGGATGTGTTTTTATGTAGGAATGGAGAGTGATTGCTTATGCTTCTAGACAACTAAAAGGTTATGAACTAAATTATCCAACTCATGATTTGGAATTGGCAGCAATTGTTTTTGCTCTAAAGATTTGGAGACATTATTTGTATGGGCGACAATTTGAAATCTTTACTGATCACAAGAGTTTAAAATATATTTTTACTCAGAAAGAGTTAAACATGAGGCAGTGAAAATAGATAGAACTTCTAAAGAATTATGATTGCACCATCCATTATCACCTAGGCATAGCCAATATTGTAGCTGATGCACATAGTAGAAAATCTATAAATTTTATGGCTAGTCTGGTCGTGAAGCAATGGAAGTTATTAGAAGAAAATTTTGATTTGAATGCTGTGAGGAAAGAGTAAGACTCAATAATATTGATGGCCTCCATTCAAGTGCAATCTAATCTTACTCAACAAATTAAGGAAGGTCAATTATGAGATTCACATTTAATCTATTTGAGGAATGAATTAGAAAGGATGGCCTATTGAGATTTGGGGATAGAGTATGTGTACCAAATGAACAAGATATGATGACCCAAATCCTAAAGGAAAGTCATACTTCAAAGTAGACCATGCATCATAGGAGCACTATGATGTATAGAGATTTCCAAAGTCATTATTGGTGGGAAGACATGAAGAAGGGAATTGCAATGTATGTTTCAAAATGTTTGACTTATCAGCAAATCCAAGGAGAACACCAAAGGCCTAGAGGGTTATTGCAGTCTTTTGATATTCCTGAATGGAAATTGGAATGTGTTACCATGGATTTGTTTCAGGACTACCCAGAACCTCTTGAAAGCATGATGCTATTTGGGTTATCATTGATAAATTAACAAAATCTGCATATTTCTAACCGATTAATATGACTTATTGGTTTGACAGACTTGTAGATTATCTCTAATAGAGACTCTAGATTTCTCTCTAGATTCTATAGAAGATTACAATAATCTATGGGCACTAAAGTCATGTTTAGCACTGTATATCATACTCAGACTGATGATCAGTCAGAAAGAACAATTCAAACACTTAAGGAATTGCTTAGAGCCTATGTTATGGATAGAAAAGGTGAATAGGATAAAGATATTTCACTTATTAAGCTTACTTATAATTATAGTTATCATTCAAGTATTCAGATGACTCCTTATGAAGCTTTATATGGGCAAAAGTGTATAACACCTATATGTTGGGAGGAAGTTGGTGATAGAAAGTTGTTAGCACCAGACAAAGTACAAGAAACTACCAAAAAAATTTAATTTATAAGGAAAAGGTTGTAAACTACTCAAAGTCGTCAAAAGAGTTATGCTGACAATAGAAGATGAGATATTGAGTTTGAAATCGGAGATTTTGTGTTTTTAAAGGTCTCCCCTTCCAAAGACATTATAAGGTTTGGGAAGAAAGGAAAGTTAAGCCCAAGATTTATTGGACCTTTTGAGGTCCTTGAGAGGGTTGGTTCTATCGCTTACAGGATTGCCTTGCCACCATCATTGTATCATATCCATAATATATTTCATATTTCGATGATTGGAAAGTATATACCTGATCCTTCTCATATCATTAAGGATGAGCTGATGGAGATCGATAAAGATTTATCTTATGTGGAAGAGCCCACTCAGATTAATGATAAGAAGAAAAAAACCCTAAAGAATCGGATTATCCATTTGGTTAAAGTAATTTGGCGACATCATTCTAGAGAGGAAACAACCTGGGAGCTAGAGAAGGAAATGAAAAATGTTTATCCTCAACTTTTCATCAATAGAGGTATGATAAATTTAGAGGACTAAAATTTTCTTTTAAGGGAGGGGGAGAGTGTAACATCCTTCATTTCTAAATTGACATATAAATTTCTAGTTGTAATGTAAGAATCCATTTTAAATTTGATAAAAGAGCCAAAGTATAAATCTAAGAACTTATTCATAAGATTTGGGGATCTGTTCAAGGGGAAAAAAAAAATCTAACGACCTATTTGTAAACCCTGAGGACCTAATTATAAATATAATAATGCAAGGACTAAACTATAAAATCTAAAAATTACAAATCCCACCGCTTAAGCCTCTCTGCCTTCTTTCTAAAGGAACCAGAGAAGGCAGCTGCATGGTAGAACAGAGGAAGAGAGAAAGAAGAAGAATAAAAAAAGGGGAAGAAGAAGAAGAGAAATTTGAGGCTTTAGGGCTTTCCTTGCTCAAATCTTCTCATTTGGGGTCATAATTCTTAAAGGCAAGTGTTCTAATCCCATCGTATAGAAATATTAGTCTTTGTTCTTATATTAGTTTTAAATAATCTAAAAGATTTCTGCTTAGAACCTGATATTTCTCTTGTTATACACAAAACCATGGATCTGGAGTTTTTTAGTAAACTGACCCCTATAGATTTTTTCAGCCATAATTTTTAGCACCAAATGTGGATTTAGCCAGGACTTTATTCATTTGAAATTAGACTCTTATACATTTCTTTTAAGACTGATATTGAAAATTGTGGACACCGAATACTTACCCAAACTTCTGTTTCAAATGAGCCTATGGATGTTGCAAAATAGGGATCAAAATTTCTAACCTTTTAACACTAAAATGCCTATAAGTCACTGTTGAAAATTCTTACTTATACCAAACTAACTTCATTTGAAACTAGACCTTTAGATCTTTCTTTTGATATATAGATTAAAAAAATTAGAATTCAAAAGCCTATCTTGTTATCTATTGAATCGACCATATGAATTCTACAAAATAGTGATTTTGTTTTTGACCTTTGGTTACTAAATCAATAATAACTCCTTGTTGGAAAACTTGATTCATACGAAACTTATTTCATCAGAAAATAGATTGATATATCTTTCGATAATAGCTTTCTTAAGGGTATTGGAGCATAATTGACAATCTAAAGTATTTGTTCAATGTGCCTCTCAAACTGTTTCAGAAATCGAGCTTTGGTCAACTTCGCATATTCTATTTTCGTTCGTTTGGAAATAGATATCATTCAGTTTCCTTCACTCAATTGAGGTTTATAATAATGCATGAATTCTGGTTAGCTCTTTTCTATAATTTATTTACATTCTTGAAATATATTGTGTAACGTTTATACTATATCGTATTAACTCATATAGGCACATGTGTATCCCATTATTCCGCATTTGCTTTCGATATGTGCCTATTCCAGTTTCATTCCTTTGGATATTGAATTAATCTAACCTTCTTATTTGAATCTAACTATATATGATTGCTTGGAATCCGTGTGTACTCTTGCTTTCATTTCTTGTCAAATATGTATACATTTTTGAAAGATTATTGCTTGCATCGTATTGACTCGTAAAGGCACATGTACGTTTGGTTGTTCTGCGTGTGCTTTCGATATGTACTATTTGTTATTCATACTGCCCTTTTGTACTCTAGTGTTATGGGATAATGTGAACTTCTGCTAGAAATGGTAAAGGGTGTTATGCATAGAGCCTGCGATGCTCTGCCGGCCCCCTCCAACTTCCACTATACGTGGGTGGATAGAGCTCCCAAACGTGGGAGACTTCTCTCTTGTGGTCATTTAGAAATGGATGAATCACATTCTGTCTATGGTCCCATACACCTTCTGTATGTTTGATATGATATCTAGAGCTTTGGTTATGTATTTATGTTTGCACTTTGGATAAGAAAGATATGAATGCAATGTCAAATACGATGTTTCAGCTTCTGTTTCATATCATTCTTTGATTTGCTCCGAAATATTCGTACACCATTGATATACTTTAAAATATTTCCTATGCTATTCATATGTTCTGGAATGTCCTATTTGCCATTGATTTGCTCAGAAATCTTTTATACGTCATTGATAAGCTCCAAAACGTTTCATTGGTTATTAATATGCTCCAATTACTCTATGCTCCATCAGTTATGAACCAAATATGTTTGATTGAAATGACATTTGTAATTTTGTACCTGGTGAGGTCTATGAATTATTTATATTCTACCTTGTATTTTGAAACTTTGTTCGTTTGGAAATTGTCCTCTTTTTTCATGGATATGTTAGTCATTTGCTGAGCATTATATGCTCACTCCGTTGCTACATAAATTTTGCAAGATAGCTTGTTGATTGCTTAAATATTAAAATTGGGCTGAGGTAGTGGAAAGCTAGAAGATTTTGGGCAGATCTTTATCAGTATATATATTTTTGTTGTATAAGCACACTCTGCAACTAATAAAATGTTGACGGTGAATCTAAGCTTATGGATTTTGTATAAGTTTAAAGAACCTCTCATGTTTAGGATTCTAGAGTGTTAATGTTAATTCGTGTAATGATATGAACTTGTGGTAAACGTTGGTTTTGTGATTGTATAGGCTCCCACACTTGTGAATTTATGTTGTGATTATTAATTTGGTGAGTTAGGATCGGATTTTATGAATCATCGAGTGATGTGTTGTATAGTTATAAACTGCACAGGTTTTATGGATTATTAGATGTTTGGATGTTCTTAGTATTCTCAAATGTTAGTTTGGATATTGGATGGATTTGTGATGAAAATTGTAATATCATCGATATTTTTGAGGGGCATGACAGAGGTTGTATTAGAGCATGGTTTGAGGATTATTAAAATATTTGATATGTTTGATACGCAAAATATATTGAGGTCTAGTAAACTAAAGTGATTGGGAATTTTTTTTTTGATATTTTTTAGGAGTCTAGGAGGACGAGGACATTTGGTTCTCCTACTTCATCTGGTTTTGATTAATTAAGTGGGATACAAGGGATGATCGGGGATATTGAATCAGAGTGGCACAGCGGAAGCCTGATGAACCTAATCTATTGGTAGTAGAAAAATGGATGATACGAATGGAGAATATATTTGATGTTCTAAATTTTTCCGATGATCAAACAATTTCTTTTGTCATCATATATTGGAAGTAGAGGCTGATCATTAATGGCTATATACTATAGTATATACCCATATCAGAGTATATGCTATTACCGAATATGATTCTAAAACTTCTGAATTAGTGGTCAAAGGTATTATTCATGTTTATGAATGAATGCAAATATTTATTTGACCTTGGGTCTCATCTATGTGTTGATTTGTAATATTTTGCTTATCACTTGGGTATTCAATCTACACCACTGCATTATGTGCTACATGTAAATACGATCATTGGAGATTCTTTGATAACGAACTTGAATATGGTCCTCTTGTCTCATTTTTATTGGAGAACTTGAATTTTTTGTTGATTTAGTTCTCCTAAAGATTTGGAGTTTTGATATTATACTTGGTATTGATTGGCTATCTTCTTATCATACCAGTTTGGATTGTTATACAACAAATGATCACTTTTTGTATATTAGATCAACTCATCTTTTATTTTGAGAGTATTGGACAAGATTTATCTCCTTGCCTAATGTATCCCAGGATGACTTGCTCGGATTACCTCCAAACGTGACTTTGCTTTTGATTTGGTTTTTGGGATAATCCCAATATCTAAGCCTCTCTACAGAATGACATCATTTGAGTAAGTGAAATTGGAAAAGCAACTACAAGGACTATTAAATGAGGATTTTATTTGGCTTAATATTTCATTATGGGATGCTCCGGTACTATTAGTGAAGAAGAAGGATGAAACATTTGAGGCTTTGTATTGATTATAGACAGTTGAATCATGTGACCATCAAAAATAAATATCCCATACCCAGAATTGATGATTTGTTTGATCAACTACAGGGTGCATAAGTATTCTCTAAGATTGACCTGAGGTCAGGTTACTATCAGTTGAAGATCAAGGAGGAGGATATTTCAAAAATAATTTTTAGAACTCGATATGGTCACTACAAATTCTTGGTGATACCTTTTGGTTTGACTAATGCCCCTGCAGCGTTTATGAAACTAATGACTAGGATATTTCAAATACTTTTGGATGATTATGTAATTTTATTCATTGATGACATATTGGTGTATTCAAGGAGTAATCAGGAGCATGAGGAACACTTGAGAAATGTATTGTCCATACTAAGAGAAAATAAGTTGTATGCAAAGTCCAACAAATGTGAATTTTGGATGAATGAAGTTGCTTTCTTACGCCATGTGATTTCAGGGAAGGGCATATCTATTGATCCAAAGAAAGTAGAAGCTGTAGTTAAATGGGAAGTATCAACAAATGTAACATAAGTTAGAAGCTTCTTGGGCATGATAGGTTATTACAGGAGATTTGTGGAGGGATTTTCTCGAATTTCTCAACCTCTCACTAAACTCACTAAAAAGAATATGAAATTTGTATGGGATTATGATTGTGAGCAAAGTTTTCAAGAGTTAAAAAGAAGATTGACTAGTGCCCCTATTCTCACTATACCAAGTGGTAGTGAGGGATTTGTAGTTTATACTGATGCTTCAAGAAAGGTCTTTGGATGTGTTTTGATGCTGGAACGGAGAGTGATGGCTTATGCTTCTAGACAACTAAAAGGTTATGAACTGAATTATCCAACTCATGATTTGGAGTTGGCAGCAATTGTTTTTGCTCTAATCATTTGGAGACATTATTTGTATGGGCAATAATTTGAAATCTTTACTGATCACAAAAGTTAAAAATATATTTCCACTCAGAAAGAGTTAAACATGAGGTAGCAAAGATGGATAGAACTTCTAAAGGATTATGATTATGCCATCCATTATCACCCAGGCAGAGCCAATGTTGTAGCTGATGCAGTTAGTAGAAAATCTACAAATTTTATAGCTAGTCTGCTCGTGAAGCATTGGAAGATATTAGAATAAAATATTGATTTGAATGCTATGAGGAACAAGCAAGACTCAATAATATTGATGGCCTCCATTCAAGTGTAATATGATCTTACTCAACAAATTAAGGAAGGACAATTACGAGATCCACGTTTAATCTACTTGAGGAATGAAGTAGAAAGGAAATTGAAGCCAAAATTTCAAGTTTCAAAGGTGTTGAATCTCATATTTTGATGATGAAACCAATTGATAATTATGTTTATATTTTAATCTACATTTTGAGTGACGCAAGATGCATCGATCAGGATGAGACAATTAAAGCAGGAAAAATCATGTTGGCCCGGAGGAACATGTTAGAAGATTGAACGTCGGGCCGGTGGATTGGTCGACGTATCGACAGAAGGCTTTCGGTCGTGGACTCGGGCATCGGGCCAAGAAGAGCGGGTATTGTGCCAAGGATATCAGAGTTGTAGAGTCAACTAGCCGATTAGGCAATAGGCCGTAGGAGAGGACGATGTGCCAAAGAATCGAACAAAGCGTCGAGGGACCAATGACATGTTGGACAACTTGGTTAATTTCTGAGGATTAATTGTCTCGATCGAAGTTTTGTTTTACATGTGCAGGATTAACTATGCTGGAATTAAGACATGCAGCAGGAGTTACGCCCGAGTCAAGACTATGATCACGTTGGGAGTTCGAGAGTTCGACAAAAGTCCAGACGATCGTTGGAGGTTCTACGGGAACAAATCCGAGAAGTCCAAGAGCTTGCCAAAGAAGCTCGTCGGAACTCGCCAAGTGGATCGTTGCAAGTCTAGGAGTTTGCCGGAAGTCCGCTAGAGCAATGTCGAATGTTCATCGGATGTTCGTCGAAAGTTCGTCGGAAGCTCGCTGGAAGAAGCGATTGACACACCGAAGCAAGTTGTAGTAAATGTCTTAAGAAATATCATAGTTAGCATGTAGATTAAGTTATGAATGGGAGATAATACCATTAACTTAATTTAGGGGCAATTGGGCCCTTGATAGACCCAAATTGGGCTGAATGGATCAACCCATTTGGACCAAAATTCCTGCTAGGCGGTGGTGGCATCGCCCAGGAGATGGTCTCCCAGTAAAGTTGGGCAGTGCAACCGCCCCAGTCAGGCGGTGGCACCGCCTAGGCTTAGTCTCTGAGCGAGATCGGGTGATGTAACCGCCCTTGTCAGTCGGTGGCACCGCCTAGAGGCTCAGTCTCTAGCTGCCAGGCGGTTGTACCGCCCCAGTCAGGAGGTAGTACCGCTAGGACCCAGAAAATCCAGGAGGTGACATTTTTTAGCTCCAAATTCAAACCAGTTTGGGGCCTATATATACCCCACCATTTCCTACATGAAAGGGCAACAAAAAGGCACCGAAAATCCAATCTTACACTATGATTTTTAGAGCTCAAAAGTGTTTTAAAGGCTAGAAGTTCTCCTCCCTCTTTTCTTCCAAGTTTTGATCTTTCAAGAGAGGAAAGAAAATTCTGTAAGGGTTGTCTCCTAAACCCGTCAAAAGGAGTGAAACTGTAAAAGGGTGGTTGGCCTTCGCCTATTGAAGGAAGGCCTCTAGTAGACGCCGGTGACCTCATTGGAGTAGGAACCTGAAAGCGGATGTATGTCACGTTTGACCGAACCATTCTAAAATCTTGTTTGCTATTACATTATGTTCTTTATCTTAACTGCAAACTTCCTTCCTTACTTTACTTCAAATATATTTCTGTAAGCTTTCCAAGTTATTATCTGCACGAAATGACATTTATGTCAGAATCGAATTTCAACGTACGAATGCAGTTTTAAATGTCAAAAGTTTTCTGCTGCACCACTAATTCACCCCCCCCCCCCCCGCCCTCTTAATGTTCTTGATCCTAACAATTGGTATCAAAGCCTGGTATTTCTCTTTTTGAATTACACTCAAGAGAAATGGCTCTTCATGGCTTTCAAGAGGGCTTATCGGTTGTTCGTCCACCGTTGTTTAACGGATTGGACTACACTTATTGGAAAACTTGAATGAGAGTTTTCTTGATTTCTATGAATTTGGATTTATGGAATATTATTGAAAACGGTTTTCAACTTCCCTCTAAACCGATAATGAATGGTCGGATTTGGAGAAGAAGTATTTTCTTTTTAAACGTAAAAGCTATGAATGCCTTATTTTGCACTTTGGACAAAAACGAGTTCAATCGGATTTCTACGTGCGAAATGACTTTTGATATTTGGCGAACACTTGAAATCACGCACGAGGGAACTAGTAGAGTCAAAGACTTGAAAGTTAACATTTTATTGTATGATTTTGAGCTTTTTCGAATGCAACCAAGCGAGACTATAGGTGACATGTACACCCGTTTCACGGATGTCGTCAATAATCGAAGAGTTCTTGGTAAATCTTTTTCAAATTTTGATCTCGTAAGCAAGATCTTGAGATCCCTTCTAAAAAAGTGGGATCCTAAAATAACCGCAATACAAGAGATAAAAAATTTGAATGATTTTCCATTAGAATATTTTGAACCCGTTGAGCACTTGAACCACCTTCTAAAGAATAGGAAGGATTTGGAACTCTGGACAAATGAATACCACTTGAGCGATGACTCAAGTGATGAGGACAATGATGAACTTAAACTTCTAATACTAAATCTTAATAAGTTTATTAAATAAAAATCTAAAATAAACAATGAACTTGAACGGAGGAAGAGGCCAAAGAAGAGGAAGGCAACCAAGGATGAATCAAGAACTTCCAACAGTGAAATGGCGAATTGGGCTTTGATGGGCTTTGACTACAAGGTAAGTAACTCAACTCTCTTGAATTATTTTGAAATTACTTGAAGTTTTTCATGAGTGCTTAATTTAGATAGTAGGAATAGGAAATAAAAAATTATTTTTCAAAAATTATATCATGTTTTTCTTTTTAGCATCTTTGAAAAATTAAAAATTTGATCATGAAAAGTATATTGCTAAGGTTTCACGCATGTTATGTTTTGAAATGTTGAATGATGCATGCAACATTAGGGATGATAATTATATGATATGTGATAATGCTTAGGATTAATCCATGCATTTGTATCTTGATGATTTTATGTCATACATGAGTTTTTGAAGTAAATGTTGATTTGAAACTCTCATTTTAGATTAACATGTTTTTGGTCTAATCATTTTTATTATGAATTAAGATGACATTCTCATGACATATTAAGATGACATAGTGCATGTACATCTATGTATGAATTTCTTGATAATCTTTTGATGATAGATGTGATATTATGATGTGTTTGGTCTTGACGGTTTCATGAAGAAACTTATGTTTCGATTTTAAATGATGATACATGTTTTCACAAAAAACTTGAATACCCTCACATGAAATCAATTGTATAAAATGAAAATGAATTTTCTATTCTATTGAGATTAATGAATTTATTTTACTAATTTTGTGAATTTCATGAAAATAAACATGATGAATATTTTGAAAATAAATGAGTGTATCATGCATTTGGTCTTAATGATTTCTCTTGAACATATTTTTTGAAATCATACTTGATAATGAATATCAAGATATTAAAAGGATGTTATCATGGAATCATGCTTGATGATTTGTTTGATGATATTTACCTTTTCGTCTTAAATGTTGACACTTGTTTTATTAAAGGTAAAGGCATGCTTATAAGAAGCAAATCACATGAATAGAAATTTATAAAAACGAAATGTGATCCTCTATCTTATCGACTTTTCAATAAATCTATGCTTGTCATATATGAATTTATTGAATGTGACTTTGAGGATGATTTCGAATTTTACAAATGCTTGATTCATACTTATAACATGAGACACATTTTAAATATGAATCATGTTCAATGCTTCAATCATGTTATATCTCCCTTAATTCATTTTGTTCTCCTAGATTTATTTACCAAAGAGGAGAATCTTCCGAATGAATGAAATGATACAAATGAATCACTTATCGATATATCTCTTTGAAATATCTTTTTAATGTGATGTTGATAATTTGAGATGTCTGTTGGAATTCATGACATGAGATAATTGAATCCTTGACTTACTCTTTATATAGCTTGAAAATAGATGTTTAAAATCTTGCTTGATAAGTTATTTTATAAGATTTTGCCTTTATGTCTTGAACCTTCATGCTTATCTTGATTTGGCATATAAAGACTAAGGCATGCTTAGATGAAAAAGAATCACTTAAAAAATGTCTTTCCCATCTGATCGAGATTAATGATTTCATGATATTTTGTGAATCTTGAAATTGATTTTGATGACTTGATTATGAGTTTCAAGTTAATGATTTGACTTGAATGAGTTTTATCTAAATCATAATCTTGATATTGCAAAATTGGAATCACAAATAATATCTTTTGGTATTCATGAATTGATACTCACAATATGAAAGTATTGGTATTCATGACTTGAATTTGATTGAAACATTGCATTCTTAAATTAATCATTCTCCTATGTTTCAAAAATTCTTTAAATGCCTTATGTGATGATTGAAAATTAATTTGCTTTATGATGAATCAAGAATCATGACATGATCTATGATATTGATATATTTTAATCATGATCTTTGGTTGTATAATTCTTTTATTCTATTAAAAAGATTTATCAAATGAATCATGTCCTTCTTGAATTTTCATGATATCATGACATGATTTTGTAATATGGCTTGTATAACGATTAAATTTTTTAGACATTGATTTTTCCTTTCTTTTCGATAATGATAAAGGGGAGTTAGTTTACTAGCCTGCATATTTCAAAGGAAGGAAAATTTGATAGCTCGATCATTGTTGAATCTCGGATTTTGATGATAAAATCAATTGATGGGTTAATTGATCTAATCCACATTATTGAGTTAAGTGTGCAGGATTAACTACGATAACCAGAAAACATAAAGCAAGAATATCGGAGTCAAGTTCGATGGACGTTTAAGAGTCCAAAGAATCGTCGGAGATGTTGCCGGAACCAACCGAGAAGAAATTAGGAACCTGTCGGAATTTTCGAAAGTTCGTCGAAGAGATCGTCAGAGGTTCGCGGAGATCACTGAGAAGGCTTGGCTACTCGTTGAAGTCGTCACAAGATCGGGAGCTTGCTGGGAGTCCATCGGAAGAAATCCGAGGACATATCGGAAGTCCGCCGGAAGTTCGTCGGAAAGCTCGCCGGAACAAGACTCGACGTTCGTAGTTGAAAACTTGCTTGGGATGTTTTTAGTTATGTAGTTCACATGTGATTAGGATTAAGATTAAAAGATAATCCTATATCCTGGTTAGGGGCTAACTGGGCCCAAAATTAGACTTGGTTTGGGCTAAATTTAAAGCCCAACCAGTGAACCAAAGAGCCTGGCGGTGACACCGCCCAACACCTAAGAGCCAAGCGGTGGCACCGCTTGGCTTGGCGGTGGCACCGCCAGTACACTGTCAGTGTCAGACACTGACCGGCGGTGGCACCGCCAGCATTTGGAACCAAAGAGAATTCAAATTTTGGAGCCCAAATTTGAATCCTCTCGAGGCCTATAAATACCCCTCAATTCTCAACTGAGATTACAACTTTTTGAGAAGCAAAGATTGAGAAAAAGGTCGTAGAAAAGTCTTAGCAAGTCTTGTTTTCAATTTGCTAGAGTGTTCACCTCCTTCTTTTTGCTGAAAATTTATAAGAGTGAACTGCTTGTAAAAGGTTGTAAGAGGGGTATTTGCCCTTCCCTTTCAAGAGATTTGCTAGTGGAAGGTGGGAGCCTCATCGAAGAGGGCCTCGCAAGTGGATGTAGGTCATTTGACCGAACCACTTTAAAATCGGTGTGATCTCTAGTTTGCATTTTCTTATTGCTATTTACATTACTGCAAACCTTCTTACGTGCTTTATTTCCTCATTACCTTTGCTGCACACCTTTACGAACACACGTTCAAGTTAAGCTTTTCAAGTTCGATTTTTATCGTACAAAAGATTTGTCGAAACCAACGTTTTAATCCGCTACACTAATTCACCCCCCCTCTTAGTGCCGCTCCGATCATAACAATCATTTGATTGAAAGAACTTGCTATCATGAACACTACCAATGAATTGCAAATCTTGCAATATAAAGAGAAGCAAAGAATTGCTGTCTCGAAAGAAGCAAAAAATTTAAAACTTAGAAAACTTGCAATATAATTGCTCTTGCCTTGCTTTGTATCAAAAATAGGTTGATATCCTTAAAAGCATCGCATTAAATTTTTTAGTGTATCGCAATGTATCATATGTATCGCAAATTGAAAATTTTGAGACTATTATCATATCATGTTTAACAATTGATGTCTTTCATGACATGATTTCTTTGCATTGTTGTCTGGTATGTATCATGTGATGATTGAAATATTGATTGATGCAAATTCATAGTTTATGTAAAAGTCTAAATCATTGGTTCCTCTCCTTCTTTTCGGCAATAATATAGGGGGAGAAAGATTGCTAGCTCAAGGCAAATGCTGGCTAGCTTGTACTCTTTCCTTCTTTTCGATAAAAACAAAGGGGAGAAAGCTTTTGCTAGTTAGAACATGCAAAGAAAAGCAAAGTGCAATCTTGCACAAGAAGCAAGTGTTGAATTGCCATGATTGAACTTAAGAATCTTGCTATGCTTTTGTGCTTATATGTTGTGATGAAAAGCTAGCTTGTATGTAGTAAAACTTGCATATCATAAAAATTGCTAGCTTGTAATCTAAAGAGACGCAAACAGTTGCTATCTCAAGAAAAGCAAACATGCTAAAACTTGCACATCTTTAATTGCTCGGTTGCATGATGATAAAATTTGATACTATGTTTATCATGCAATGATTTGAACTTTTTATCTCTAAACACATAAGAGTAGGAACTTCTCCTTTTTGTTGATGACAAAGGGGGAGAAGTATGATGACATGACATGTTATGCATAAGCTTATGATGACATGTTGCTTGGATTCTTGAATCCAAGAGTTTCTATCAATATGACATATTGATAGGGGGAGTTTATTAAACTCCAGGAGTTAAGTTTAACTCCATCATCAATTGGTTGTCATCATCAATTGGTTGTCATCATCAAAAAGGGGGAGATTATTGAATCTCGTATTTTGATGATGAAACTAATTGATAATTATATTTATATTTTAATCTGCGTTTTGAGTGACACAGGATGCTTCAATCAGGAGACTAGGCGGTGCAACCGCCCTAGTAAGGCGGTGGCACCGCCTGGGCTCAGTCTCTGAGCGAGACTGTGTAGTGCAACTGCCCCTGTCAGGCGATGGCACCGCCCAGAGGCTTCGCTCTAACTGCTAGGCAGTTGTACCGCCCTAGTCAGGAGGTAGTACCGCTAGGACCCTGAAAATCCGGGATGTGCCTATTCTAGTTTTATTCCTTTGGATATTGAATTCATCTAACCTTCTTATTTGAATTGAGCTATATATAATTGCTTGGAATCCGTGTATACTCTTGCTTTCATTTCTTGTTAAATCTGTATATATTTGTGAAAGATTATTGCTTGCATCGTATTGACTCGTAAAGGCACATGTACGTTTGGTTATTCTGCGTGTGCTTCCGATATGTGCTATTTATTGTTCATACTGCCATTTTGTACTCTGGTGTTGTGGGATAATGTGAACCTTTGTTAGAAATAGTAAAAGGGAGTTATGTATAGAGGCTACGATGCTATACCGGCCCCCTTTGACTTCACCTAGATGTGGGTGGATGGAGCTCCCATACGTGGGAGACTTTTGTCTGGTGGTCATTCAGAAATGGATGAATCACATTTTGTCTATGGTCCCACTACACTTTCTGTATGTTTGATATGATATCCAGAGCTTTGGTTATTTATTTTTGTATAAGCTTTGGATAAGAAAGATATGAATGCAACGTCAAATATGACATTTTAGCTTTTGTTTCATATCATTCTTTGATATGCTCTGAAATGTTTGTACACCATTGATACACTTTGAAATATTTCTTATGCTATTGATATGTTATGGAATGTCCTATTTGCCATTGATATGCTCAGAAACCTTTCATACGCCATTGATAAGCTCCAAAACGTTTCATTGGTTATTAATATGCTCCAATATCTCTATGCTCCATCGGTTATGAACCAAATATATTTGATTGCAATGACATTTGTGATTATGCACCTAGTGAGATTACATCTATGAATTCTTTATATTCAGCCTTGTATTTTAAAACCTTAATTGTTTGAAAATTATTCTCTTTTGCCATGGATATGTTAGTCACTTTCTTAGCTTTATATGCTCACTTCGTTGCTATATTAATTTTTCAGGATAGCTTGTCGCTTGCTTAAATGTTAAAATTGGGCTGAGACAGTGGAAAGCTAGAAGATTTTGGACAGATCTTTATCAGTATATATGTTTTTGTTGTATAAGCACACTCTGCATCTAATGAAATGTTGATGGTGAATCTAAGCTTGTGGATTTTGTATATGTTTAAAGAACCTCTTATGTTTAGGATTCTGGAGTATTAAGTTTAATTCGTGTAATGATATGAATTTATGGTAAACGTTGGTTTTGTGATTACATAGGCTCTCACACTTGTGAATTTATGTTGTGATTATTAATTTGGTGAGTTAGGATCGGATTTTATGAATCATCGAGTGATGTGTTGTATAGTTATAAACTGCATAGGTTTTATGGATTATTAGATGTTTGGATGTTCTTAGTATTCTCAAATGTTAGTTTGGATATTGGATGGATTTGTGATGAAAATTGTAATATCATCGATATTTTTGAGGGGCGTGATAATTAGTAACCCAATTAGTTCTTCGAGAGAAAAATTATTTAGATCTTTAGCCTCTTGAATGACCGTTACTTTAGGGTTCCAACTCTTTGGATGGGATCTTAAAATTTTATTAACAAGTTCAAAATTCGAGAAACATTTACCAAGTCCTTTAGACCTTTGACGACATCCGTAAATTGGGTGTACATGTCTCCAATGGTCTCACTCGGTTTCATTCAAAAAAACTCATAAGTGTGCACTAAAAGATTAATTTTTGACTCCTTCACTCTACTAGTGCCTTCATGAGTCACTTCGAGTATGTGCCAAATATCAAAAGCCGATTCACAAATAGACACATGATTGAACTCGTTTTTATCTAAGACACAAAATAAGGCATTCATAGCCTTGGCGTTTAAGGCAAGAGTCTTCTTCTCCAACTCATTTCAATCGTTTATTGGAAGAGAAGACTTTTCAAACCCATTTTCTATAATATTCCATAATTCGAAATCTATTAAAATTAGGAAGATCCTCATTCTAGTGTTCCAATATATATAATCTGTCCCATTGAACATGGGCTGACGTGTAATTGAATGACCCTCTTGATTGCCGACAAATGTCATCTCTCTTGGGTTTTAAACCAAATGAGAGTGAACCTTGCTCTGATACCAATTATTAGGATCAAGAGCGGCACTAAGAAGAGGGGGTGAATTAGTACAATAAAAAATTCTTCAATTTCGTAAAATATTTTGTATGTTCAATCAAAATTGATTTAGAAAGATAGCAACTTGAAATATATGAGAGCGTAAGTGTAGTGAAAGCAAGATGAGGAGGACAAGCAGTTTGTTATGAAATGATTTGCAGTTAAAGTAAATTGCTCAAAATGAAATGCAAACCAGAATTTAAAGTGGTTCAGTCAATGCAACCTATATCCACTTTCAGATTCCTCCTCCGTCGAAGTAACTAGTATCTACTAAAGGCCTTCCTTCAATAGTTGAAGACCAACCACCTTTTACAGCTCTTTCTCCTTTTGTCGGGTTTAGGAGAGAACACTTACAAGCCTTACTCCTCTTTCTTGAATGATTACAAAGCTAACAGAGGGAGGAGGAAAACCCTAGCACTTTTACATCCCAAAGATTCAAGATTATAATCACACTTTGGTGCCCTTTCATGCAGAAAAAAGTGGGATATTTATAAGCCCCAATGGTTTAAAAAATAGAGCTAAAAAGTGTCTCATTCCGGATTTCCGGAGTACTAGTAGTACTACCACCATTACTAGGTGATACCACCATCTGACACCTAATACTGGGTGTTACCATTGCCTGACAGAGCTCGGAGACCAAGATCTAGCTGTACCATCGCTTGATAGGGGCAGTACCACCACTGGCAACATTAACTACCAATGGTATCACCGCCCATAAATCCTAGGAGCACTGCTTTTCAAGGGGTGCCATCGCCCATAAATCCTAGAATGGCTTACTACACTTGGTGATGTCACTTGGAACTTTTAAAAATTAATTATGAAATTCTACTACAAAGGTAAACGGATCATCCTACTCGGGAAGCGTGGAAGCAACGTAACCACCGTTTCGACCCAACGAATGAAGAAAGTTTTACACAAGGTAAATGATGACTTTTTTATGCATCTCCAACAGCAACTAGAGAGGAAGAAAATAGAAATTAAAGATCAATATCTCATCCAATTGCTTGCTGAATTTGCCGATATTTTTGCTAAGCCGTGCGCGGTCTTCCTCTTACTCAGCAATATGATAATCAGATTCCAATCCTTTTGGGCAAACCACCAGTGAACACTCAGCCGTGCGCGGTCATCCTCTTACTCAGCAATATGATAATTAGGATGAAATTGAAAAGATTATAAAGTAAATGCTTGAAACAGGGGTGATTCGGTTAAGTTGCAGCACCTATTCCTCACCGGTGCTACTTGTACACAAGAAGGATGGAACTTGGCGGATGTGTAATGACTACCGAGCTTTAAATAGCATCACCATCAAGTATAAGTACTCAATACCAATGGTAGATGAACTTCTTGATGAGTTAAAAGGAGCTCGAGTCTTCAGGAAGTTGGACCTCCGATCCGATTACCACCAAATTCGGGTATATGAAGATGACATTCCAAAAACTGCATTCCACACACATGATGACCATTATGAATTCTTGATAATGCTAGTCATAGATGCCCAGCAAGCCAATCACGTGAGTGATGGCACGTGTGACTTGATACAGAATCTTTTTACTTATTATATTTTGGCGTATATCACTTTATAACTATTGCATAAATGCATATATATATTGTGATATCCTTGGATTTGTGCAATGGGAATCGGATCGTGATGAGATCACGATAATGAGATCGATTCACCTTTAAACACATATCCTAAATAATCCCGGTCATAGGTTACTCGAGAGGGACATCGTGATAACCGGATAGACTGGTGTGCTGTATACCCGTCCATATGATAGATGCAGCTGGTCTCATAGCTGCTCGTGTAGGGACACTAGGGATACAGTATAGGTGCTCATTGGAGAATGAGTTCACTGATTGATCCGCTTACGGAATGCTGGATGGTTGATGATGCCTTATTGTCAGACAGCGATTTCGTAGTCCTAGTGGTGTATCTGGTCCTTAGACTTGAGACACCAAGGATGTCCTGTATGAGTGCTCCGCTCTTTGATACCAGACTTATAGGTTTGGCTGTCTCAGATCTAGTACAGCTGGTCATTGGGAGTGGTAGTCAACCTTACGAGGGCTATTGAGTGTCGACAGAGGATCATCCACTCTCGGCATCATGAGAGGAATACCCCATGTGTTCTTGCTCAGACAAATCCCTGGCCAGGGTCATTCGGGTTGAGAGAGAAAGAGTTCTTTGGGAGAATCCGATTAGAGCGAGACTTGAGTAGAAACCGTATGGGTCTGACAGCACCATGCTCGATATACGATCTCTGGGATATTAGATGGATGAGGGACTATAGGTACATGGTAACTGAGGACAAACAGGTTCAATGGATTGGATTCCCTTGTATCGTCTGGGGACTACGCCGTAGTGGCCTAGTACATCCGTAGTCGATCAGTCGAGTGAATTATTACAGAGATAATAATTCACTGAGTTAGAAGGAGTTCTGACAGGTATGACTCACGGCCAGCTCGATATTGGGCCTAGAGGGTCACACACATATGGTAGGCATTGCGATGAGTAGAGGTTCGGATATGAGATATCCGACGAAGCCCTTGTTTTATTGGATGCAGATCCAATACCTACTAGGGAAGGACCCATTAGGGTTTGACACGGGATCTCTATAAATAGGAGGGATTCACAGCCTCATAGGCTAGAGTCTTTGCTTGCCTTTCCTATTCTCCTCTCCCTCTCCACCTCAGAGTAGGCTTGGAGATTTGAGGAGCGTCGTCGCAACCCTGCTGTGTGGATCACCGCTAGAGAGGAGGACGCTTGACCTCCTTTACCCTCTCCTAAGGATCTGCAAGGAAACAGGGATATACGATCTCCCTAGGTAACACAATCTCTATACGCAGTTTTGTGTTTTGCGGAATTTTGCTCACCAATCTTCGCACGACGACGAACATATTTTTGGGAATTGGGGATTTTTGTTTTCTTGATCTTCCGCTGTGCATATGATGTCGCTCCCCATGATTTCCCAACAGTGGTATCAGAGCCAGGTTGTTCGTGCGAATGATTGGTTTTGAACTGCGTGTGTTGTGTTTAGGAAGAATATTGACGTCAAAATCGTTGACGCAAAAGCGAGAAAGGGCAGCAACAGTTGCTGCCCTCGATCTACGTGCGTGCAACGCAATCGAAGGCAGGCAGCGAAGGGGCTACGTTTGTAGCAGCCGGTCGGCGGCCTGCTTGCAGCAGGCTTGCTGCCGGCGGGGCTTGTAACCCACGGGCAGAGGCGCCGCAGGGCAGTGGCGCCTGCCGCCGAAAGGAAGCGGCGCCTGCCGCCGCAAGGCAGCGACGCGCGACGCCTGCCGCCGCTGCTCCCGCGGGCGAAACCCCCCCACAGGGGCGGCCGCCCGGCGGTACAGCATCGCCTGCGGAGGCAGCGGCGCCCGAAGGGGGTGCCCACCCGCAGCGGCATCGCCGCCAGTGGGCGTGCCGCCTGTAGGCGAGGGCAGTGCCCTCGCCCCGTCGCACAGGTCGCCGCCGGCAGGGTGGCGGCAGCGGCAGGAGTGAAAGGGGGAAAGGGTATTAGGGTTTTCTGGGCAAAAGATAGTTTTGCCCCTCGAAATTTGAGAAATTCAAATTTCTGTCCTTTGTCGAAATTATGAAAATACCCTTAGGAATTGAGAAATTCCCTACATGTCCCTGATTTCAGAAAAATATTAATTAATTAAAAGGTTTAGTTGATTATTATTTTTCTTATTATCTAGTAGTCCTACATGATGATGATTATTTATACATGTGATGTATGATGTGTGGACGGATGATCATGGACCGTGTGATGTGTGTACTTGTGATTATTATTATTGAGGTCTACGAACCTGCATTATATTTCTCGTTTATTGTCGGGCCTGCGTGCTTATGATTAAGTTGTAATCATATGAGGAGGTGCAGCGCGAGCGTGGATGCGATAGCGGGACCCACGAGCCGAACGATCGTGATGCATGGAGATGCATCAAGATGTCGACGAAACCGACGAGGACGAGATGGACGATCACAGGGCATGGAGATGCACCGTTGCACACATAGATCTTGATGTGAGTGATTAGGCCTACTGGCTCGGGCCTAATCATATTAGGTTGTGGTCCATGATCATCTGGTGTGATTGCTTATACATATACTAGATATGTATATATATTTGCAAGCGATGTAGATATATATTAAATATGTATATGTGTGACATGTCATATTAGGAGACCAAATTATAGAAACATCACTCAATAATATTAAGTCGGTAAACGTGAGGCAATTAGATTGACCCACGTGGCCTTCCATCGTTATGAGTAGGAACCGATTCCCGGTGTAGGTTGAGTTGGTCGAGTCCCTCGAGACTCACCTATATCGCGATTCGCTATCTTGCTTACGACATAGAGATGTCACCGGTGACCTGATGGCATGGTATGCTTGGTCGAGTCCCTCGAGGGTATATCATCAAATCATACTCATCTTGTAACGAAGGTGTTGACTTAACCGAGCATCATGGTTGGTCGAGTCCCTCGAGGCCATGGTGATTCGGAGGCTGAACAGGACGGGAATCACAAGGAGTTGTGATCGGCAAGAGTTGCCTACCTTTTAGGCTTAGTGTGATTGGTCGAGTCCCTCGAGGTTACACTAAGACGCTGATTGGATCCTGATCCCCACTAGAAGTCTGCCGGAGACTTCCGTTTTACGTGCTGAGGGTGTCGCGTGACTCGATAGTAAAATAGTGGGAGCATATTAAGATAGAAGTTCATATCTTGATAGTTTATTTCTTGCACAATCTGCATGTTATTCATTTCTGCTACATCTTTATTTTCTAGAAAATGTCGCTTTCAAATCCCTTATGTGGCATACTTGATGTCAACCGCCTCACTGGTCCAAATTATACGGATTGGCTCCGTAACTTGAGAATTGTTCTCACAGCGGAGAAAATCATGTACGTCCTTGATACAGTGATGCCTACGCCTGAAGAAGGGGCAAGTGAGGATGAGATCACTCGCTACGTGAAGTACATTGATGACTCCACTCTTGCTCAGTGCTATATGTTGGGCTCTATGACTCCAGAGTTACAGAGATATCATGAAAAGATGGATGCCAGATCCATTCTCCTACATGTCCGCAAATTGTTTGAGGAACAGGGAAGGACTCAACGATATGAGATATCCAAGAGCCTTTTCCGCGCTAGGATGACTAAGGGGACACCGGTTCAGAACCATGTCCTAAAGATGATTGAGTGGATAGAGAAACTCACAGGTCTAGGAATGGTCCTAGAGGATAACTTGTGTGTGGACATTGTGCTTCAGTCCCTACCAGATTCCTTTTCACAGTTCATAATGAATTTTAATATGAACAAGCTTGAGGTGACTCTCCCAGAGCTCCTCAATATGTTGAGGGAGGCAGAGAGTACTAATAAGAAAGAGAAGCCAGTTCTCTACACTAGTGAGACCAAAAAGAAAAGGAAAGCAGAAAGGTCCCTTAAGAAGGGAAAGGGCAAAGGTAAACAAGGTAAAACAAAGGTTGCTAAGAAAGACCCAACAAAGGATAAAGGCCAGTGCTTCCACTGTGGTAAAGATGGGCACTGGAAGAGAAACTGCAAAGTGTACCTTGCAGAAAGGGCGAAACAAAAGCTTGATGAAGCTTCAGGTACATTCATGATCAGTCTCCATTTGTCAGACTCTTATGATAACACATGGGTATTGGATACCGATAGTGCTTATCATATATGCAATTCGTTGCAGGTTCTGGCAAGGCCTAGGAGACTAGAGAGAGGTGAGATGGACCTCAAGATGGGTAATGGAGCAAAAGTTGCTGTATTAGCTATTGGTGAGGTCGCCCTACATCTGCCTAGTGGAGCTTTTATTGCATTAGATGCATGTTATTTTGTTCTTTCTATTATCAAAAACATTATCTCCATTTCATGTTTAACAGTTAGTGGATATAAATTTGTTTTTGAGAACAATGGTTGTTCGATATTATTAGATGATAAGATCATCACGAAAGGAACATTGCATAATGGTTTATTTATGTTAGACACCACTCCACATATCATGAATGTAAATGTGTCCAAAAGGAAACGAGATGAGTTGAACAGTGCATACCTGTGGCATTGTAGGCTAGGTCACATCCATGAAAGAAGGATTCAAAAATTACTAAATGATGGATACCTAGATCCATTCGACTATGTGTCATATGCAACTTGTGAGCATTGCATTCGTGAAAAACTGACCAAATTTCCATTTAGTAGAACTGGAGAGAGAGCCAATGAGTTGTTGGAACTCATACATAGTGGGAGAATGATAGAATTGAGCGAGGTTGGAGAACCAAGCTCAAGCACCACTCTACAGCCCGAGTTTGTTCAGGTACCTAATACACAAGTATCAACTTTACGCAGGTCTGATAGAGTATCCCATCCTCCTGAGAGATATGTGGGACATATTAGAGCAGAGGATGTAGAGGATATTGATCCTCAGACCTACGAGGAGGCTATTATGAGTATAGACTCCGGGAAGTGGAAAGAAGCTATGAATTCTGAGATGGATTCTATGTACTCCAATAAGGTTTGGAACCTAGTTGATGCGCCCGAAGGTATTGTACCCATCGGTTGCAAGTGGATCTTTAAGAAAAAGATCGGAGTAGATGGAAAGGTAGAGACCTATAAAGCAAGGCTAGTGGCTAAGGGGTATCGTCAAAGGCAAGGTGTTGACTACGACGAAACTTTCTCACCCGTAGCAATGCTAAAATCCATCAGAATTCTATTGGCTATTGCAGCACACTATGATTATGAGATCTGCCAGATGGATGTGAAAACCACATTCCTCAACGAGAACCTCGAGGAGGAGGTGTATATGATGCAACCTAAGGGATTCGTGTCCAAGAACTGCCCAGATAAGGTGTGTAGGTTGCTTAGATCCATTTATGGACTAAAGCAAGCTTCCCGAAGTTGGAACATAAGATTTGATGAGGCAATCATATCTTTTGACTTCGTTAAGAACGAAGATAAGCCTTGTGTATACAGAAAGGTAAGTGGGAGCGCTATCACCTTTTTGGTGTTATATGTGGATGACATCTTCATTATTGGGAATGACATAGGAATGCTATCCACAGTAAAGGCTTGGTTATCTAGACACTTCTCCATGAAGGACTTAGGGGAAGCATCCTATATCTTGGGGATTAGAATCTATAGAGATAGATCCAAAAGGATGCTTGGCTTGTCCTAGTCCAGGTACATAGAAACCATTGTCAAAAGGTTTGACATGGAAAATTCCAAGAGAGGTCTCATATCGATGAGAAATGGGATATCGCTTTCTACGAGTATGTCCACAAAGACTCCAAAAGAAAGGGCGAACATGGATATGATACCTTATGCCTCAACAATAGGGTCTATCATGTATGCCATGCTATGTACTATGCCTGATATAGCGCATGCTCTGAGTGTCACGAGCAGGTATCAGGCGGATCCAGGCTTGGAGCACTGGAAAGCAGTAAAGTGTATCCTTAAGTACTTGAGAAGGACTAAGGATCTTTTTGTTGAATCTCGGATTTTGATAATGAAGTCAATTGTCATTTGTTATCTAATCTATGTGTTGAGATAAGTGTGCAGGATTAACTACGATGAGAGTAAGACAAGCAGCAGGAGTTGCGCCGGAGTCAAGATCATGATCACGTTGGGAGTTCGAGAGTTCGACGGAAGTTCGGACGGTCGTCGGAGGTTCAGAGAGAACAGATCCGAGAAGTCCAGAAGCTTGCCAAGCGAAGCTCGTCGGAACTCGCCAAGTGGATCGTCGCAAAGTCCAGGAGTATGCCGGATGTCCGCAGAAGGATCACCGAGGGTTATCGGTTGATCGACGGAAGTTGGCAGGAAACTCGCCGGAAGAAGCGATTGACGCATCGGAGCAAGCTGCAGAAGTTGTCTTAGAGATAATCGTAGTTAGCACGATGATTAAGCATGAAAATGGGAGGTGATCCCATTAGCTTAATCTTGGGGCAATTGGGCCCCTGAAAAGATTCAAAGTGGGTCGAATGGAGTGAACCATTCGGACCCTGATTGCACCAGGAGGTGCAACCGCCCCAGCCAGGAGGTGCAACCGCCTGGGCTGTGGGGTTGAGAGGTGCAACCGCCCCAGCCAGGAGGTGCAACCGCCTGGGCTGTGGGGCTGGGAGGTGCAACCGCCCCAGCCAGGAGGTGCAACCGCCAGGGCTGCACGGCTGGGAGGTGCAACCGCCCCAGCCAAGAGGTTGCACCGCCAGAGCTCAAGTTCCGAGCTCTGCCAGGCGATGCAACCACCAAGCTCAGTCTTCGAGCTTTGGCAGAGAGGTGCATCAGCCTGAGCTCAGTCTCGAGCTCTGCCAGGTGATGCATTCACCAAGCTCAGTCTTCGAGCTCTGGCAGAGAGGTGGATCAGCCTGAGCTCAGCTTGGAGCTCTGCCAGGTGATGCAACCACCGAGCTCTGTTTCGAGCTCTGCCAGGTGATGCAATCACCAAGCTCAGTCTTCGAGCTTTGCCAGGTGATGCAACCATCGAGCTCAGTCTTCGAGCTCTGGCAGAGAGGAGCAATCGGCAGAGCTCAGTCTTCGAGCTCTGCCAGGCGGTGCCACCTCTCCAGTCGAGAGGTGCAACCGCCTGATCCCAGAAATTCTGGGATTTGATCGATTTGATCGTTTTGAGCTCGAATTTTGAATTGGGTTGGGGCCTATAAATACCCCACCCATTCAGCACTGAAAAGATACAGACCTATACCGAAATTGTGATCTTTTCTGTGATTCTAAAGAGCTCAAAAGTGTTGTAAAGCCTTTAAGTCTCCTCCTTCTGTTCTTCAAGTTTTCAATTGTAAAGTGAGGAGAGAAAGGTCTGTAAAGGTTGTCTCCTAAGCCTGCCAAAAGGAGAGAAACTGTAAGAGGGAAGTTTGGCCTTCGCCCATTGAAGGAAGGCACCTAGTTGACGTTGGCAACCTCATCGGTGGAGGAAGCCAAAAGTGGAGTAGGTCAAGGCTGACCGAACCACTCTAAATCTCTGGTTTGCATTTACTTTCGAGCACTTTATCATTACTGCAAACCTCCCTCATCACTACTGCTCTCTGCGCTTTCACGAACAAGTTCTAAGTGCTGTTCTTCCAAATCTGCATTCAGACGTAAACTCGTATTTTCATACATTACAGTTTACGTTTACGTTTGATTCTGCAGAACTGTTTTCCGTGTTTTTACGAACGAGCTTCCTTGAAGTTTACGCTTACATTTTAATCCTATTGATAACTGCAATCTGTCCTCTACGATTTTACGAACGAGTTTCAACATTTAGACGTAAAACTACATTCAGACGTAAATCGGCTTTCTTCGCTCAATCATCAGATTTCAGTTCACGTTTACGTCTTGGTTTGAACTGCATACTGCCTTCTGCGAGTATACAAACGAGTTTCAAAGTTTAGACGTAAATCTGCGTCTAACTGCGTTTAGACGTAAATCTGCGTTTAGACGTAAAACTGCGTTTAGACGTAAAACTACGTTTAGACGTAAAACTGCGTTTAGACGTAAAACTGCGTTTAGACGTAAATCTGCGTCTAGACGTAAAACTACGTTTAGACGTAAAACTGCGTTAAGACGTAAATCTGCGTTTAGACGTAAATCTGCATTTAGACGTAAATCTGAGTTTAGACGCAAAACTGCGCTTAGACGCAAAACTGCGCTTAGACGCAATCTGCGCTTAGACGCAAAACTGCGCTTAGACACAATCTGCGCTTAGACGCAAACTGCACTTAGATACAAACTGAGAATTTGCTTTTGCATCATAATAGTTTTTGAACGAACGCAGCTTTTGGTTTTTAATTTATTATAAGATTTCCGCTGCACTAATTCACCCCCCCCCCCCTCTTAGTGCTCTCGATCCTAACAATTGGTATCAGAGCAAGGTTAACTCTCTAAAGGATTAAAACCCAAGAGAGATGGCATACGCCGGAAACCAAGAGGGGCATTCGATTACACGTCCACCCATGTTCAGTGGAACGGACTACACTTACTGGAAGACCCGAATGAGGATCTTTCTTATTTCTATGGATTTTGAACTGTGGAACCTTGTTGAAAATGGATTTTCAAAATCTTCTCTTCCAATGATCGATTGGAACGATTTGGAGAAGAAGGCTTTCGCTCTTAATGCAAAGGCTATGAATGCCTTATTTTGCGCTCTTGATAAAAACGAGTTTAATCGTGTTTCAACTTGCGAAACTGCTTTTGATATTTGGCACACACTTGAAGTGACCCACGAGGGCACAAGTAGAGTGAAAGAGTCAAAAATCAATCTGTTGCTGCATTCTTTTGAACTTTTCCGAATGAAACCGAGTGAAACCATTGGCGACATGTTTACCCGTTTCACGGATGTCGTCAACGGTCTAAAAGGACTCGGAAAGAGCTTTTCGGATTTTGAGCTTGTTAATAAGATACTAAGATCCCTTCCTAAGAGTTGGGATCCTAAAGTCACCGCCATTCAAGAGGCAAAAGATCTGCAAAATTTCCCTCTTGAAGAACTAATCGGGTCATTAATGACCTACGAAATGACCTGCAAAGCTCATGAAGAGCAAGAAGACATCCTTCCAAAGAACAGGAAGGATATGGCACTTAAAACTTCTGAATGCCACTTGAGAGAAAACTCAAGTGATGAGGATTGTGACGATGACTTGGCACTTTTGACAAAAAAGTTTAAAAAATTCTTCAAAAGAAACAAGTTTAAAAACGATGTGAAAAATAAACTTGAACCTAAGAAGGACCAAGTGATCTGCTATGAATGTAAAAAGCCGGGACATTACAAAAGTGATTGTCCCCAAGTCAAGAAAAGAACAACAAAGAAGAAGGCGCTCCAAGCAACATGGGATGATTCGAGCGCATCCGAGGAAGAAGAATCCAACACCGAGCAAGTTGCTCATTACGCCTTTATGGCCATCGAAGAGGAGGTAACGGATTTATTAGATGCTGATTTATCTTTCGATGAATTACTAAATGCCTTCCATGATTTATTTGATGAATGCAAAGTTATAAATAGAAAATACAAGTTGCTAAAAAAGGTACATGATAATCTTACTTGTGAGTTTGATAAATTAAAAATCGAACATCATGATAGTTTAAAGTCATGTATCAAATGTCATGAGTTAGAAACTATACAAAAAGAGAACTTGCTACTTAAGGACACCTTGAAGAAATTCGAGGTTGGTAGCAAGTCATTAAACATGATCCTTACAAACAAGGGTCATGCTCCCAAAAGAAGTGGGATTGGATTTGTGAGGAGTCCTCACCGAAATCCAACTACCTTTGTAAAAGGCCCCATCTTACATATGCAAAACCAAACCAAGTGCAACTTTTGTTGCAAATCTGGACACAAGACACATTGTTGTCCATTCAAGAAAATAAGTCCAAACAAATTGATTTGGGTTCCTAAAGGAACCATGATAAACTCTATGCAACATGATAGAAAATGTAGATCTATTTATGAGGCACCCAAAAGCAAATGGGCACCTAAACGTCATCCTTTCTTGTAGAAAACTAAACAATCGCAAGCTAGGAGCAAGAAATGGTACCTTGATAGTGGATGCTCAAGGCATATGACCGGAGATCCATCTCAATTCTCTAAGCTCTCTAGCATAGACGAAGGATATGTCACCTTCGGAGACAACAACAAGGGTAAAATCATTGGCAAAGGAACCATAGGTAACAAATCCAACCTCTCTATTGAAGATGTTTTACTAGTTGATGGTTTAAAACATAACCTCTTGAGCATTAGTCAATTATGTGATAAAGGATATATTATAAGATTTGAATCTAATGCCTGCATCATTGAAAAACCACACAAAAATGTATCTATGATTGCATTAAAACAAAACAACGTATACACTATTGACATCAATGACTTATGTAATGAAATGTGCTTTGCCGTTATGAATGAGGATGCTTGGCTATGGCATAGAAGATTAGGTCATGCTAGCATGAAACTAATCAATCAAGTATCATATAGAGAACTTGTAAGAGGAATTCCTCATATCAAGTTCATCAAAGATAATGTATGTGATGCTTGCCAATTAGGTAAGCAAATTAGGGGTAGCTTCAAGGCTAAGAATCAAACAAGCACCTCTAGGCCCTTACAATTGATCCATATGGACTTGTTCGGACCAATCTCTACATCGAGTCTAGGAGGTAGCAAATACGCCTTTGTCATTATTGATGACTACAGCAGATATACATGGACCTACTTCTTAAAACAAAAAAATGAATGCTTTAGACATTTTACCAAGTTTTGTAAACTTGTTCAAAATGAGAAGGAATCTATGATTTCGTCAATTAGAAGTGATCACGGTGGAGAATTTCAAAACCAAGACTTCCAAGAATTCTGTGAACTCAACGGATACAACCATAACTTCTCTACTCCAAGAAATCCTCAACAAAATGGGGTAGTAGAAAGAAAAAATCGAAATTTGCAAGAAATGGCAAGAACCATGTTGAATGAACATAGCCTACCCAAATATTTTTGGGCCGAAGCTGTAAACACTGCATGTTATATTTTAAATAGAGTCCTAGTAAGACCCTTACTCACCAAAACTCCTTATGAGTTATGGAATAACAAAAAACCCAATGTCTCATATTTTAAAGTCTTTGGGTGTAAATGTTTTATCTTGAATGAAAAGGATAACTTAGGAAAATTCGATGCTAAATCTGATGAAGGAATCTTTCTTGGTTATTCTTCGGTTTCTAAAGCTTTTCGCATCTTCAATAAAAGAACCTTAATTATTGAAGAATCCATCCATGTTGTTTTCAATGAGATTTCAGAAATTAAGAAAAATGATCTTGATGATGATATTAATTTTGATTCCTTGAATTTAAACGAAACCCCGTCTCCAACTAGCAACTTGGTTGCATCCACTTCCAAAACATCCTTACCCAAGGATTGGAAGTATATAGATGCTCATCCTAAGGAGCTAATCCTAGGAGACACATCAAAGGGGGTTCAAACACGATCTTCTTTTAAAAACTTTTGTGCCAACGCCGCTTTTCTCTCCCAAATTGAACCCAAATGTGTTGATGAAGCCATGAAAGATGATTCATGGATTATCGCAATGCAAGATGAATTAAATCAATTTGAGAGAAATGAGGTGTGGACGCTTGTTCCTAGGCCAAATGACCATTTAGTAATTGGTACTAAATGGGTCTTTAGAAACAAGCAAGATGAAAATGGTATCGTGGTTAGAAACAAGGCTAGATTAGTGGCCAAAGGTTTCAACCAAGAAGAAGGTATCGATTACGAAGAAACCTTCGCACCTGTGGCTCGATTGGAAGCCATAAGGATGCTGATGCGGACTTCGCTGGCTGTAAACTAGACAGAAAAAGCACATCAGGATCTTGTCAATTTTTAGGAAATGCCCTTGTATCCTGGTCATCTAAGAAACAAAACTCGGTTGCCCTATCAACAACCGAAGCTGAATACATTGCAGCAAGTGCATGCTGTGCACAAGTTGTATGGATGAAAAACACTTTAGAAGATTACAAAGTGAATCTCAAAGATATTCCCATTAAATGTGATAACACGAGTGCAATATGCTTAACTAAAAATCCTATACAACACTCAAGAACAAAACACATTGATATTAGACATCACTTTATACGAGATCATGTCTCTAATCATGATGTAACCATAGAGTTTATTGATACCAAACATCAACTGGCTGATATCTTCACAAAACCCCTATGTGAAGAACAATTTGATTACATAAGAAGAGAATTAGGAATGTTGAATTGTCCGAATACTTTAACTAGTTAAAATTATTTTTCGGATGTTATTACTATTACATGCCTTGACAACGCTTGCAAATTATGTAACAAATATTTTTAACCAAATGCATGTAAGAAGTTCATTTTTCGGGTTGTATGCTAAAAATGGGATGTTCCCGTACACTCTTATGAAAACTCTTTGGAAAATGACTTTCCTCCGTCAAGCAAAAACAATAAAGAGATATATGTGTCATGACTTCCTTTATATGCTTGATAATGCTATCATGCTTTTTGTTGATGACAAAGGGGGAGAAAAATATGAATTGATAAACACTATGTCATAGCTGAACTGCCATAATCATATCTATGTCATAGTTACAAATACTTGAGTGATGCCATAAACAATGTTATGCCATCCTTGCATCACCAAGAGATATGTGAACATGTACTATAGTTTGCATCATATCTTGATTTGATATTGTGAAGAAAATGCAAACTTACTAGAAAATCTCAAATGTGAGCATCATGTAAAAAGTCCTTCGTAGCTTTATATGATTACATGATGAATGGTTACAAACACTATCATACAAACTTGATGATGTATGTCATGCCTTGACATAATTCTTGAAGAGATACATCATGATAGGCATCATGATGGGAGCATTGATAAGTTTAACTGATCTAACTTATCAATACGTCACTTGAATTCTTAGGTCTTGAATTCAAGGTTGACTTATCTCAACTATGGCATATAGATAGGGGGAGTTAAGGATAACTCCTTTATCAATTGATTGTCATCATCAAAAAGGGGGAGATTGTTGAATCTCGGATTTTGATGATGAAGTCAATTGTCATTTGTTATCTAATCTATGTGTTGAGATAAGTGTGCAGGATTAACTACGATGAGAGTAAGACAAGCAGCAGGAGTTGCGCCGGAGTCAAGATCATGATCACGTTGGGAGTTCGAGAGTTCGACGGAAGTTCGGACGGTCGTCGGAGGTTCAGAGAGAACAGATCCGAGAAGTCCAGAAGCTTGCCAAGCGAAGCTCGTCGGAACTCGCCAAGTGGATCGTCGCAAAGTCCAGGAGTATGCCGGATGTCCGCAGAAGGATCACCGAGGGTTATCGGTTGATCGACGGAAGTTGGCAGGAAACTCGCCGGAAGAAGCGATTGACGCATCGGAGCAAGCTGCAGAAGTTGTCTTAGAGATAATCGTAGTTAGCACGATGATTAAGCATGAAAATGGGAGGTGATCCCATTAGCTTAATCTTGGGGCAATTGGGCCCCTGAAAAGATTCAAAGTGGGTCGAATGGAGTGAACCATTCGGACCCTGATTGCACCAGGAGGTGCAACCGCCCCAGCCAGGAGGTGCAACCGCCTGGGCTGTGGGGTTGAGAGGTGCAACCGCCCCAGCCAGGAGGTGCAACCGCCTGGGCTGTGGGGCTGGGAGGTGCAACCGCCCCAGCCAGGAGGTGCAACCGCCAGGGCTGCACGGCTGGGAGGTGCAACCGCCCCAGCCAAGAGGTTGCACCGCCAGAGCTCAAGTTCCGAGCTCTGCCAGGCGATGCAACCACCAAGCTCAGTCTTCGAGCTTTGGTAGAGAGGTGCATCAGCCTGAGCTCAGTCTCGAGCTCTGCCAGGTGATGCATTCACCAAGCTCAGTCTTCGAGCTCTGGCAGAGAGGTGGATCAGCCTGAGCTCAGCTTGGAGCTCTGCCAGGTGATGCAACCACCGAGCTCTGTTTCGAGCTCTGCCAGGTGATGCAATCACCAAGCTCAGTCTTCGAGCTCTGCCAGGTGATGCAACCATCGAGCTCAGTCTTCGAGCTCTGGCAGAGAGGAGCAATCGGCAGAGCTCAGTCTTCGAGCTCTGCCAGGCGGTGCCACCTCTCCAGTCGAGAGGTGCAACCGCCTGATCCCAGAAATTCTGGGATTTGATCGATTTGATCGTTTTGAGCTCGAATTTTGAATTGGGTTGGGGCCTATAAATACCCCACCCATTCAGCACTGAAAAGATACAGACCTATACCGAAATTGTGATCTTTTCTGTGATTCTAAAGAGCTCAAAAGTGTTGTAAAGCCTTTAAGTCTCCTCCTTCTGTTCTTCAAGTTTTCAATTGTAAAGTGAGGAGAGAAAGGTCTGTAAAGGTTGTCTCCTAAGCCTGCCAAAAGGAGAGAAACTGTAAGAGGGAAGTTTGGCCTTCGCCCATTGAAGGAAGGCACCTAGTTGACGTCGGCAACCTCATCGGTGGAGGAAGCCAAAAGTGGAGTAGGTCAAGGCTGACCGAACCACTCTAAATCTCTGGTTTGCATTTACTTTCGAGCACTTTATCATTACTGCAAACCTCCCTCATCACTACTGCTCTCTGCGCTTTCACGAACAAGTTCTAAGTGCTGTTCTTCCAAATCTGCATTCAGACGTAAACTCGTATTTTCATACATTACAGTTTACGTTTACGTTTGATTCTGCAGAACTGTTTTCCGTGTTTTTACGAACGAGCTTCCTTGAAGTTTACGCTTACATTTTAATCCTATTGATAACTGCAATCTGTCCTCTACGATTTTACGAACGAGTTTCAACATTTAGACGTAAAACTACATTCAGACGTAAATCGGCTTTCTTCGCTCAATCATCAGATTTCAGTTCACGTTTACGTCTTGGTTTGAACTGCATACTGCCTTCTGCGAGTATACAAACGAGTTTCAAAGTTTAGACGTAAATCTGCGTCTAACTGCGTTTAGACATAAATCTGCGTTTAGACGTAAAACTGCGTTTAGACGTAAAACTGCGTTTAGACGTAAAACTGCGTTTAGACGTAAAACTGCGTTTAGACGTAAATCTGCGTTTAGACGTAAAACTACGTTTAGACGTAAAACTGCGTTAAGACGTAAATCTGCGTTTAGACGTAAATCTGCATTTAGACGTAAATCTGAGTTTAGACGCAAAACTGCGCTTAGACGCAAAACTGCGCTTAGACGCAATCTGCGCTTAGACGCAAAACTGCGCTTAGACGCAATCTGCGCTTAGACGCAAACTGCACTTAGATATAAACTGAGAATTTGCTTTTGCATCATAATAGTTTTTGAACGAACGCAGCTTTTGGTTTTTAATTTATTATAAGATTTCCGCTGCACTAATTCACCCCCCCCCCCTCTTAGTGCTCTCGATCCTAACACTTTTACTAGTATATGGAGGTAATAGCCTTAAGGTTGAAGGCTACACTGACTCAAGTTTTTAATCTGATGTCGATGATAGCAAGTCGAATTCAGGGTATGTGTACACCTTGAATGGAGGAGCAGTGTGCTGGAAGAGTTCCAAGCAAGATACCACTGCTGACTCGACCATAGAGGCGGAGTACATTGCTGCATCAGATGCAGCAAAGGAGGGAGTCTGGGTGAAGATGTTCATCACAGATTTGGGAGTCGTTCCGAATAGTGAGAAGTCGACTTCCTTATATTGCGACAACTATGGGGTAATTACTCAAATATGGGAACCCGAGTCTCATCAGAAGTGTTCTGAGGAGGTTTCAGCTTATCAGAGAGATCGTAACCCGAGGAGATGTAGCAGTGGAAAGAGTTCCATCCGAAGATAATATTGCAGATCCACTGACAAAGCCGTTGTCTCATATTGTCTTTGAGCGTCACAGGAGTCTGATGGGGATCAGACACATAGGTGATTGGCTTTAGGTCAAGTGGGAGATTGCTAGTCATAGGTGCCCAGCAAGCCAATCACGTGAGTGATGGCACGTGTGACTTGATACAGAATCTTTTTGCTTATTATATTTTGGCGTATATCACTTTATAACTATTGCATAAATGCATATATATATTGTGATGTCCTTGGATTTGTGCAATGGGAATCGGATCGTGATGAGATCACGATAATGAGATCGATTCACCTTTAAACACATATCCTAAATAATCCCGGTCATAGGTTACTCGAGAGGGACATCGTGATAACCGGATAGACTAGTGTGCTGTATACCTGTCCATATGATGGATGCAGCTGGTCTCATAGCTGCTCGTGTAGGGACACTAGGGATACAGTACAAGTGCTCATTGGAGAATGAGTTCACTGATTGATCCGCTTACGGAATGCTGGATGGTTGATGATGCCTTATTGTCCGACAGCGATTCCGTAGTCCTAGTGGTGTATCTGGTCCTTAGATTTGAGACACCAAGGATGTCCTATATGAGTGCTCCACTCTTTGATACCAGACTTATAGGTTTGGCTGTCCCAGATCTAGTACAGCTGGTCATTGGGAGTGGTAGTCGACCTTACGAGGGCTATTGAGTGTCGATAGAGGATCATCCACTCTCAGTGTCATGAGAGGAATATCTCATGTGTTCTTGCTCAAACAAATCCCTGGCCAGGGTCATTCGGGTTGAGAGAGAAAGAGTTCTCCGGGAGAATCCGATTAGAGCGAGACTTGAGTAGAAACCGTATGGGTCTAACAGCATCATGCTCGATATACGGTCTCTAGGATATTAGATGGATGAGGGACTATAGGTACATGGTAACTGAGGACATACAGGTTTAATGGATTGGATTCCCCTGTATCATCTGCGGACTACGGCGTAGTGGCTTAGTACGTCCGTAGTCGATGAGTCGAGTGAATTATTACAAAGATAATAATTCACTGAGTTAAAAGGAGTTCTGACAAGTATGACTCACGGCCAGCTCGATATTGGGCCTAGAGGGTCACACACATATGGTAGGCATTGCGATGAGTAGAGGTTCGGATATGGGATATCCGACGGAGCCCTTGTCTTATTGGATGCAGATCCAATACCCACTAGGGAAGGACCCATTAGGGTTTGACACGGGATCTCTATAAATATGAGGGATTCACAGCCTCATAGGCCAGAGTCTTTGCTTGCCTTTCCTATTCTCCTCTCCCTCTCCACCTCAGAGTAGGCTTGGAGATTTGAGGAGCGTCGTCGCAACCCTGCTGTGTGGATCACCGCTAGAGAGGAGGACGCTTGACCTCCTTTACCCTCTCCAAAGGATCTGCAAGGAAACAGGGATATACGATCTCCCTAGGTAACACAATCTCTATACGCAGTTTTGTGTTTTGCGGATTTTTGCGCACCAATCTTCGCTCGACGACGAACATCTTTTTGGGAATCGGGGATTTTTGTTTTCTTGATCTTCTGCTGCGCATATGATGTCGCCGCTCATGATTTCCCAATAGATAATGCCCTTTAGACTTACTAATACTCCTTTAACCTTCCATAGTCTCATGAACAATATTTTTCGAAGCTTTCTTCATAAATTTATGCTATTATTTTTCGATGATATTCTCATTTATAGCCCTTCTCTTGAGACTCACTTTCAGCATTTACGGATTGTTTTGACGATCCTTCAGGAGAATACACTTTTTGTTAAGTAGCCAAAGTGCATCTTTCTTTACCAAAAAGTAGAGTACCTTAGACACATAATATCTGAAGGAGTGATAGTAGACCCAACAAAAATTGAAGTAATGCAAGGCTGGCTGAAACCTACAAACGTGAGACTACTACTCGGGTTTCTTGGACTAACGGGCTACTACAAAAAATTTGTCAAGGACTATGGGAAGATCAGTGCACCTCTCACTTCTCACCTAAAAAAAGATGCCTTCCAATGGTTGAACATAGCCTCCGCTGCCTTCGACAAACTTAAGGCAGCCATGACGACGGCGCTAGTGCTAGCGCTACTAGATTTCAACCGACCCTTCCTCATTAAGGCCGATGCATCTATAGTCGGAATTGGAGTCGTTCTCATGTAAGATGATCAACCACTCACATACACTAGCAAGGCATTATCTCCCTCCTATCAAAACATGTCAATATATGATAAGGAGATGCTCGCCATTGCACACGCAGTAATGAGGTGGAGACCATACCTGATCGGCTGGTGATTTCAAATTAAAATCGATCATAGAAGTCTTAAGTACTTTTTGGAGCAAAATATGTCATCCCCTAAGCAGCAAAAATAGGTAACCAAACTTCTAGGATTTGATTATAAAATTATTTACAAAAAGGGGAAAGAAAACGTTATTGCATATGCACTCTCACGGCTACCTAAGCAAGCTAAATTCAGCCATCTCCCTCCCTACCACTGGCTTCCTCGAGGACATTAGGGAAGAATGGAAGAAGGATCCAGAGATTAGCAACATCACAAAAAAATTGGAGGATGATCCAAATGCAATAGCCCACTACACATGGGATTTGAGGGATCTACGCTAGCTACAAAGGTTGCATTGTTCTTCTACCCGACTCCCCTTACATCAAAATCATCTTGCATGAATTGTACTCCACACCTTTAGTAGGTCACTTCGGATTCCTAAGAACATATAAAAGAGTGAAGCAACATTTTTATTGGAGAGGGATGAAAAAAATTATTTCTAAATATGTGGCACAATATAGTGTATGACTCGGTGTGGACTAATATCTCTATGGACTTCATCGAAGGGATGCCACCTTCCAAAGGTAAAAGCATAATTTTCGTAGTGGTTGATCGACTTATGAAATATGCTCATTTTTGTGTTGTGCGAAATCACTATACTACTGCTAGCATTGCCCAGATTTTCATAGAAAATATTGTTAAACTGTATGGGATGCTAAGGTCCATTGTAAGTGATCGTGATAGAATCTTCACTAGTAAATTTTGGATCGAGTTATTTCAGTTATAGGGTACCAAACTCAAGATGAGCACAGCATATCCTTTAGTGTTTCACCAGTGACCGGCCAAAGGAGTGTGCAAAATAGCTTCCCTTGGCTGAATGATGGTATAATACTACATATCATTCATCTACAAAATGTGCCCCTTATGAAGCATTGTATGGTTGGCCAACCCCTGTGATTTTAAAGTATGTAATTGGCTCCGCCAAGGTATATCAGGTCGACCAAGAATTGATTGAAAGGGATAAACTCCTACAACTACTAAAGGATAATCTCTCTACTATTCAAGCCAGAATGAAGCAGCAAGCTAACACACGACGAAGTGAAAGAGAATTTTTAGTAGGATATTAGGTTTATCTTCGCCTTCAACCATACAAGCAACTATCCATCAACATATGAGCCTCCATGAAGCTATACTCCCATATTTATGGGCCCTATCAGATCATAGAGCATATTAGAGTCGTGGTGTACAGACTTAAATTGCTTGAGGATGCCAAAATTTACCCCGTCTTCCATGTGTCATGCTTGAAGCCCAAGTTGGGAGAACACGAGTCACCTTAGATCCAACTGCCTAACACCACTGATGATGGAGATATTCAAGCCCAACCACAAGCCATCCTCGACCATAAAATTGTGATGCATCGCCGACGTCCCTCTATTGAAGTACTAGTGCATTGGAATAATTTACCACTTGAAGACACCATATGAGAATCACATGTAGAGCTGAAGATCCAGTTCCCTAAGTTCATGGAACCTTAGCCTTGAGGATAAGGTTGATTTGGAGAGGGTGAGCTTGATAGGACCCTAGCAGGGTTGGGTTCTACTCAACCAAGATGTAGCTAATAAAACCCTATGAGATTGTAATAAATCCCACCTAGCCACCTCTATCCTATAAAGAAGAGTGGCTAGGGTTTATATTTGGGCCTTTGGGCTTCCTAGCCGCCACGCCCTTTTATTAGGCTGGTCAGTTAGGGTTGAGGGCAAAAGGGGTAACTCACTTAGGAAGCAGCCTCTAGGACTAGGGTTTGGAGCCCTATATAAGCATGTAGCTTCCATCTCTTTGGAAATAAGATTCATCGACAATTGCAGCCATTTGGTCGATTTCTAGGAGGGTGGAACCCCTATAGCATTCCAAGGTTTAATCTCCCTCAAAGATCAATTTTCATAGAACTCCTCTGGGGTTCTATCAAAGAAGGGCAACTAGCAAGTTTTAGAGATATGCAAGTTTTGTAACATAAAAGCTAGCAAATTTTTTATCACTTTACAATATGCCGAATCACCAAATCATCATTAATTTTAAAGATGTGCAAGATTGTAAATTTTGTAAGTTTACACTTTTGCTTCTTAAGATAGGCAAGCTAGCAAATTTTTGTGATGTTCAAGATAGCAATTTCTTTCTTCTCTTTTGAGAAGTACAATTTTTGCTTCCTTTGCAATGTTCAAGCTATCAATTCTAATAAGTTTTACATCATGCAAGCTAGCAAAATTTTACATTATTTTAGAAAATGTAAGCTAGCAATATTTGAGATGTTCAAGAAAGTAACTTTTGCTTCTTGAAGTATGCAAGTTAGCAATCTTTGCTTCTCTTTTGAGATGAGCAAGCTAGCAAGTTTTTGCATTCTTGAATTGTGCAAGCTAACAAATCTTTCTCTTTTGAGATGTACACACTATCAATTCTTTCTCCCTATTTGTCATTGGCATAAAGAGGGGAATAATAAAATAATATTGCAATTCATTTCCCTTTATATCAATTTTTAAATTATAATAAAGATAAAGTGTCATTCTTATTGCAATATGCCATAATTGAGATAAATTTTGAATTCAAATTGAATTCAAGTCAAAGCAATTTTAATCATGATTCACATCATATGCAATACATCATATACATCATCATAATAAAATCATAAGTATTGCATACATAATTTTAAATCATAAATATTTCACATCATGATAAAGATAAATTTAAAACAAATGTGATGAGATATGCAATTTATGAATACAAGGGAGTATCATAAATAAATCATGTCATGGAAGATATAATATCAAAGATTATTTGAATACCAAAAGATATGATTCATATAAAAAATCTCCTATTAAGAAAATACCAAGAGGAATCATAAGAGGATAATTAATGAAAAATCTTGATTCATATAAAGAGAATCTCATCTTATCACGATTTGATAAATATTCTCTTAAAAGAGTGAATCATACATGCATCAAGAAAGATGTTTCATGTTGAATATATCACAAGTCAAAAATATGATAAATGATTTAGTTGGATATATCATCTCATTAGTCATATGAAAATAGATCTAAAATCATCATCAAAATCACTTTTCGTAAAATTCAATGAGGGCAATGTAAATAGATTCACATGAGAACTTGATTCATGCATAATGTCTCAATTCAAAAAAGATTAGGTATAATTATGAAAAATTCATGATTCGTCTACAAAATTTTCTTCTTTAGTAAATGACAAGAAAAAGCATAGGAGATCAAATACAAGATCTTGATTAATAGAAAAATCTCGCGAATCAAATATCGAGAAATCAAGATCATGAATTGGATTATTTTCCTCTTTAGTAAATGGCAAAGAGAAACATCAGAGATCTTGATTCATAAATGATTTCATGTTATAAGTCTTGAGAAATTATGATTTCAATAAAACTCATTCAAATTCAAATCATTTTCATAGTCCAAGAGATTTACAAAAATATAATATACTTGGAGTCATAAATCTTTTATCAAAAAATCAATAAGATAGAGATGTTTCATTTTAAGTTGTTTGTTTCATACAAGCATACCCAAGTTTTTTTTATGCCAAATAAAAACATGCATTATCGTTTAAAATTGAAAAACAAATCTCATCATCAAAATCATCATGACAAAAAATATAACACATTAAACATAAGGCTTCTTTAAACAAGAGGTTTGATTTATTATTTTAATTCAAATTATAATATATTTTTCTTTTTATGTGTTTAATTTTATGTAATTGATTTCATATAAATATGCTCAAGTTTTTCATATAAAAACCATCCATCATGTTTAAAATAGAAAAGCAATACAAAATCATCATACATAATTAAATCATTAAATTCTCAAATATGATTTCATTAAACATAAAGCATTTAATTTTTACATTTTGTTCCTTTATCATAAAATATGTAATTGTCATGTTAATATATATATATAACTAGTTATGAAAAGCACTAAGTAATTTCATCGTAAGGAAAATGATATTTGATTGAGTCGCTTACCTTGTTGACGAAAACTGTCAAAACGCAGTTCGCCACATTGCCCTTGTTGGTTTGCTCCTTATCTTCGGATGCACTCGTTTCATCCCAAGTCACTTTGAGTGCTCTTTTCTTCATTGGCAACTTCTTTTTAAATTTATTTTTATTCTTTAATTCTTGTTTAATAAAATTTTTAAGTTTTATAGTAAGAAGTTCAAGTTCATCATCACTTGAGCTTTTGCTCGAGTGGTCTTCATTTGTTCTAAGTGTCAAATCCTTCATGTTCTTTGGAAGGTTGTTCTTATGTTCGTTTTGTGCTATTCAACTCATTTCATAGGTCATTAAAGACTCGATAAGTTCTTCAAGAGGGAAAATATTCAAATCCTTAGCCTCTTGAATAACCGTTACTTTAGGATCCCAAGTTTTAGGAAGAGATCGTAAAACTTTATTAACAAGTTCAAGATTTGAAAAATATTTATTAAGGGCTTTTAAGTTATTGACGATATATGTAAAACAGGTGTACATGTCAATAATGGTTTCGCATGGCTTTATTTGAAATAGTTCAAACTTATGCATCAAAAGATTTATCTTAAAATCTTTTACTCTAATAGTGCCTTCGTATATGATTTCGAGTGTGTGCCAAATGTCAAAAGTCGTTTCGCAAGTAGAAACCCGATTGAACTCATTTTTGCTCAAAGCACAAAATAGAGCGTTCATAGCTCTAGCATTCAATGAAAAAGTTGTCTTCTCCAAATCAGTAAATTTATTAATTGGAGTAGAAGACTTTTAAAATCAGTTTTCAACGATATTCCATAAGTTTAAATCCATAGAAAGTAAGAAAACTCTCATTCGAGTTTTTCAATAAGTGTAGTCCATCCCATTAAATAGAGGAGGATGAACAATTGAAAATCCCTCTTGAAATATGAAAAGAGTCATTTCTCTTAGGTGTTAAACCAGATGAGAAATAATGTGGCTCAGATACTAACTGTTAGGAACGAGTCGGCACTAAGAGAGGGGGTGAATTAGTGCAGTGGATAAAACACGTCGGTTTCGAAAGCTTTTGTACGATAAAAATTGATTTTGGAAATGTGAGTTTAACTTGAAAGCATACAAAAGAGTGTAATGAGAAGGTAAAGCAAGTAAGACTGTTTCCAAGGAAGATAAGCAGCAAAACAGAAATGCAAACCATTTTATAGTGGTTCGGTCGTTGTGACCAACATCAACTCCACCGATTCCTCTTCCGTCGAGGCCACCGGCATCCACTAACGATCTTCTTTCAATCAGGCAAAGATTAACTACCCTTTTACACCTTTGCCTTTTCACAGGTTTCGAAGACAACCTTTATACCTCTCTTTTACAAGGTTTCCCTCACACATCTCCCTTAGAACTCTCTCTAAGCTTTATGAGGGAACTCAACTTTCTAATAGGGTTTACAATTTTAGCATCACAAAGTTTTGCTCAACTTTCTTACTACTCCAAGTAGGAATAACTGTGGTATTTATAGACTCCAGATAGCTTCAAAACCTAGAGCCATAATTCAAATCCCCAAGATCTCAGGGTACGGGCGGTACCACCGCCTGTAGCCTGACATTAGGCTGTACCATCACCCAGTCTAGTGGTACCACCGCCTAGAAGACTGTGTCTGGATAGTACCACCGCTTGATGGTCTCAGAGACTGAGTCTGGGTGGTACCACTACTTGACATAGTCTCGGAGACTGTGCCATAACGGTTCCACCTGTTGGGTCATTATTTGGGCCTTCCACTTAGCCCAACACAGCCCAAACTTGACCCACTTGGCCCCTAATTGAGTTGGCCCAATTCTAACCCCAATTATGTGCTAACTATAAATTTTAAGATATTTACTAAGTTAAATAAGTCTGTAAGTCGAGGTTTCTTCCGACGAGCTTCCGATAATCTTCCGGTGAACTTCCGATTATCTCTCGAAAATGTTCCAGTGGACTCCCGACAAGCTCCTAGACATCACGATGATCTTCTGTTAGGACCCTTTTTCTGAGCTTTTGAATAATGTTTATTGAGTCTATTTAGTCCAGTTGTTTATTGAGTCGGTTTGGTTCAATTAGAGTCGGTAGAGGTTTATTTAATATTTATTTATTATTAGAGTTCAAGTCCTGATGGACTCTGGGTAGAACTCTATAAATAGGGATGTAACTACTTCTTTTTAATAATCTATGAAAAATACTATTCTGTCTTTTGACAAACCCTATGAGGCCGATCTCCTTGAAGTGATCAAGGAGGGCTGATCCCCTCGAAGTGATCAAGGAGGTCGATTCCCTCGAA